>NC_058085.1:291342123-291642123 GCF_014858855.1 Bufo gargarizans | reverse complement strand
ACGATTTGTATAGCCTGCGGCCCTTTCACAGAGCTTATACAGTTTGACCCCATACCGGGCGCGCTTGCTGGGCATGTACTGTTTGATGCCAAGGTGCCGGGTAAAATGTAATAGGGACTCGTCTATGCAAATGTTTTGATTAGGGGTATACGCATCTGAAAATCTGGATGACAAATGGTCTATGAGGGGCCGAATTCTGTGGAGCCGGTCATAAGCAGGGTGGCCTCTTGGATGACAGGTGTTATTGTCAGCGAAATGCATAAAGCACATGATGACCTCAAAACGTGCCCTGGACATTGCAGCAGAGAACATGGGCATGTAATTTATTGGGTCTTTAGACCAATATGACCGCAATATTTTTTTTTTTGTTAGACCCATGCTGAGGATAAGGCCCAAAAAAAATGTAAACTCGGAAACTGTGACTGGTTTCCACCGGTAAGGCTGGGCATAGAAGCTTTCCGGATTGGCGGTAATAAACTGTGTGGCGTAGTGGTTGGTTTCTGCCACAACTAGGTCATAGAGATCTGCGGTGAAGAACAGACTGGCGGTGAAAGGGGGCAATACGGGTGCGGCGGAAGCAGGGGAGTGCCAATTAGGATTTGCCAGCTCCTCTGGGAGACTAAGAGTTCTATGGGCCTGTGAACGCGGTGGCTGCGACGGGGGAGTTATTGCACGTGCCACCGTACCAGCTTGAACTGCTCTTCTGGTGCTCGCCACTTCACCAGGGAATACGGCAGTGCTGGTAATAGGTCCAGGATGTGCTGCGCTGCTGGTGTATGCCGCACCATAAACAAGATCAGCGCTAGCACCACTCTGCTGCAAATGAGGCTCATCATGCGGGGTATGCAGAACACTGACATGGGATCAGGTACGCCTGACCGTAGCAGGGACTTCAACCTCATCATCTTCACTAGCGGTTAGAGTGCCACTGCTGTCTACAGGTTCATATTCTGAACCACTGGATTCAGCGGGTGAGGCATTCCCATCGCTTTTATCCATCACGGCCAGAATCCTGTAGGCCTCTTCAGCAGAATACCCCTTGTTTGACATTTTGGGCTCACTATATTTAGGGGGTATTCCGCTGAGACTACCCAGGAAAAAGAGCAAACCTACCTAGTAAAAAGGAAGCAAACCTACCTAGTAAAAAGGAAGCAAACCTACCTAGTAAAAAGGAGTGCTTGCGAAGTAAAGCTGCAATCGCTAATAAAGATCCAAAAAGCTCAAAAGTGATCTTTATAGCGGCGCAGCGATTTTACGGTGTTTTTGCAGTGATCAGAAAAAAATATATATTCTGTCACTGTGGTGGGGCAGACTGAACGCAAGTGTGCGCAAAAGATCAGGCCTGATCGGGCGAACACTGCGTTTTTTGTAGAGCCTAAGGTGACCCTAATGTACTTATATAGATCTGATTGCGATCAGTCTTGATCACTTACAGATACTATACAGTACTAGTGCTGATTAGCGACAGCGATGACGCTAATCAGCGACTAATCAGTGACTGCGGTGCGGTGGGATGGGCGCTAACTACCTAGCAAGTAGCTAACTACCTGGCGGTGATGAGGGACCCTTACAGGGGGGTGATCAATAACAGGGGGATGACAGGGGGGTGATCAGGGAGTCTAATATGGGTGATCAGGTGCTAAATAAGGGGTTAATAAGTGACAGGGTAATGTGTAATGTGTATGTGTGGTGATTGGTGCTACTTACAGAGCTGCCTGTGTCCTCTGGTGGTCGATCCAAGCAAAAGGGACCACCAGAGGAGCGGGTAGCAGGTACTGTATATAAAGTCAACTAGGACATTATACTTATATACATACACACATATAACTTAGCTTGCTTCTCAAGTGTTGTTGGTTCAGGGGGTGGTAGGAAGAGAGAGAGAGCCTCCCAAGTTTCATGTCACCTATATGTTCCTATGTCCCAGCCCCCACTATGGACTCCACCCTGTGACCACCCAAATATCTTCCCAATCTGTTGACCAAGAGAATTTTGCCCAACCGCTTTTACAATGTGCCCTTCCTGCCTCTGATATGCTAACAAGGGACACTGACCAAATGGCTACTGGCCTTACTGATATCACTGAATGGGTGAATATCACTGGATATCAATATACACTATATTCAATTATTAGGCATATTTGTGTTGTCAACAGGCTAAGATTCTGGCTGAGAGACATATTTTCCTGTAACAAGTTGTGAACTAAAGCTTTATATGCTACCGTGACAGAAAATGTTATAAAACAAAGTTAATAATTTGGTGTTTAGTTCCTAATAAGACTACATAGCAGGATTTTCCACAACTTCTGTTTCCAATGGTATTGGAGTGAACAAACTATCCTCAATGTTCACTGCAGTAATAGCGATAGGAGAAAATTGCAGTCATAGGGTAATTATTAGTGTTAAGCGAGGCATCCGAAGTGGAATTCGATCTGAAGTTTAGGAAAACTTTGATTGTAAATGAATCCAAATTCATTTCAGTTTTCCTAAAATAGAGGCTGCACATGTTAGAAAGTGAAAGTAATTGTAGAGGAGACAAACCCAGGAATGCAAGATCACATAATACGTGCAGCCAGCCAATCTGCAGGTAGCCACCCCCCTGTGATGTCACAGTTAAACAGAGCCCTATAAAACCCTGATCCTGCTCGGTCGCCGCCATTTTCCTGGGAGCTAAGAATAGGGAGAGATGTGACAAGACACTCATGCACTAGTGACACTGTTGATGCAAACTCTTAACAGAGAGTGTAGGACAATATTGGAGAGGGAGAATGCAGGGAGACTGCAGGGGGAGAACAGGGAGAGTGGAAGGAGAGCGTAGGAGACTGCTGAACCCAGACTTTGCTACAACTTAAGGGTGGGTTCGCACTAGGACTTTGTTTCTGTCCTGTATAACGGAAACCAGACAGATCTGTTATGCTTACCAATAGACTTAGAATTAGAACAGAGCAAAACGCAAAGCCTCTTAAAGGCTTCCGTTTTGCATTCCGTCTAGCCATTCCATTATGTTCCGTAATAAGCGGAACCTATAACAGAATGGCATAATGCTAATGCTAACCCAACCTTATCACTGTGTACATAACTCTGCAGTGCACCAAGAGTCATAGCTAATCCTTTCTGTTAGCTGTAGAGTTACTGTGCATCCATATTATAGGCAGGTCTAATTTATCGCTGTGTACATAAGTGTGCAGTGCATCAAGATTCATAGTTAATCTGTTAGCTGTAGAGTTACTGTGTGTCAGTATTATAGGCAGGTGTAATTTATCACCATGTACGGTACATAACTGTGCAGTGCACCAATATTCATAGCTAATCTGTTCTGTTACCTGTAGAGTTACAGAGTGTTAGTATTACAGGTCACTGTTACTGGCAGGTCTAATTAATCACTGTGTACATAAGTGTGCCTTGCACCAAGATTCACAGCTAATTTGTTCTGTTAGCTGTAGAGTTACTGTGTATCAGTAGTAGAGGCAGGTCTAATGTTTTGCCATGTACATGCAGATGCAGCCGAGCTTAACTTGATGGTTAATGCGTTAAGTAAAAATGGCAAGAAAAAGATAACTAACTTTTCAATGGATTTCAATGTTTTTTGTCACAAGATAGCTAAGATAACACGGTAACACGTGTCACAATTTTAGCTCGGCTACACTTGTAAGGGTACTTTCACACTAGCGTTTTTCTTTTCCGGCGCTGAGTTCTGTCCTAAGGGCTCAAATCCGGAAAATAAATGATCAGTTTTATCCTAATGCATTCTGAATGGAGAGCAATCCGTTCAGGATGCATCAGGATGTCTTCAGTTCAGTCTTTTTGACTGATCAGGCTTTTCAGAAAACCGTAGCATGTTGTATTTTCACCTCCGGCCAAAAACCCTGAACACTTTGACTGAACGCCGGATCCGGTCTTTTTCCCATTGACTTGCATTAACGCTGGATCCGACACGATGTGTTCAGTCAAACCGGATCCGGCTTTTGCATGTTAAACCCGAAAAATTTGAAAAAAAAGTTAAAGTCCATAAATGGCGGATCTGTTTTTTCCAATGCATTTTTTCATTGTGATCAAAATTGTGATCAGGATTCAAATGTAATCCGTTTTCACACGTTTTTTTGGATCCGGCGGGCAGTTCCAGTGTCGGAATTGAACGCCGGATTTAAACAACGCTTGTGTGAAAGTAGCCTAAGTGTCCAGTACACCAAAATTCATAGCTAATCCATTCTGTTAGCTCTGGAGTAACTGTGCATCAGTATTACAGGCACATCTAATTTATCCCTGTGTACATAAGTATGCAATGCACTAAGATTCATAGTACATCCGTTCTGTTGTACAGTTACTGTGCGTCAGTATTACAGGCAAGTCTCATTTGACATGTGTACATAAGTGGCAGTGCATCAAGCTAATCTCATAGCTAATCCATTCTGTAGTTGTAGAGTTATTATGCATGAGTATTACAGGCCTTGGTTACTGGTAAGCCTGAATTATTGCCGTGCACATAACTGTGCAGTGCACCAATATTTATATCTAATCCGTTCTTTTACTGATACAGTTTCTATACACTGTAGCCAAGCAACAGTTTACTGGGCACTTCAAAGGAACCAGCAGTGGCAAAAATGATGCTGTAGCTGGTACAAGTAGCAGCAGAAAAAGGGTTGGTTGTAGCAGCCGCAGCAACAGACCAGAGCTGCTACTGTCATCCAGGGATCATTTTTTGACCAACAATCCAGCTGTACTGGAATGGTTGACTCACTCTTCACAATCATCTCATGTTACAACAGATACACACAGCCATAAATCGGTAGGTTCCTCAGACACCACGACCGCTTAGTTGGCATAGCCCAGGAACTGCCTCTATGTCCTCACCTGTCCTGAACCTGCCTCTTGCTTTTGCTGCTTCATCTGTTAGCAAAGTAGTGGTAGCCGTTGGCTCTCCTCTGGCTTTACACCGACGATGACCTTTTTGAGTACAGTCAGCAGTTATAGGCCAGCACAGACTTGGAGGAGAGATCTGCTGTGGACTCCTTTAGGCATGAAACTACCGACAGTGCACAAGAGACAGGTAAGGGTGACACAAGTGACGAGAAAACGATATAATGTGTGCTAGTAAAAAAAATGCCCCTTTATAATGTGTGCCACTGGAGCAAAAACTATCCATTTTACTGTATGCCAGTAGAGAAAAAATATCCCTTATAATATGTACCAGTAAAGAAAAAAGGCCCCCTTATAATTTGTGCCAGTAGAGAAAATTGTTCCTTTTAATATGTGCCAGTAGAAAAATGTCCTCTAACAATGCATGCTAGTAGAAAAAAATTCCAGTATAAAAAAATATACACCCTATAATGTCTGCCTGTACAGAACATATGCCCTCTTATAATGTCTGCCAGTAGAAAAAAATGTGTGTGTGCAGGACAAAAAATGCCCCCTTATGTGTTCCAGTAGAAAAATGCCCCTTCATTATGGGGTGCCATTATGGAAAAAATGCCCTCTTATAATGTGTACAAGTAGACAAAAAGCCCCTTTATAATGTATGCAAGCAGAAAACATGCCCCCTTGTAGAAAATGCCTGAATAAAAAAATGCCCTTTATGTATGTCAGTAGAAAAACTTCCCCTTTATAATGTTTGGCAGTAGAGGACAAATTCCCCCTTTTAATGTGTGTGCCAGTAGAGAATAATGCTCCCTTATGTGTGACAGTAGAAACAATTACCCTCGTAGTGTTTGCCATAAAAAAAATGTCCCCTTATAATGTGTGCCAGTAGAAAAATGCCCCCTAAATGTGTGTCAGTTGAAAAATGTCCCCTTATAATGTATGCTAGTAGAAAAATGCTCCCTTATAATGTGTACCAGTAGAAAAAAATGCACTCTTATGTGTGCCAGTAGAAAAAATATGCTCCTTATAATTTGTGCCAGTAGAGAAAATATGCCTCCTTATAATGTCTTCCGGTAGAAAAATTTACCCCTTATAATGTGTGCCAGGAGAGAGAAATGCCTCCTTATGCATGGCAGTAGAAAAATACCCCTTTATAATGTGTGCCAGTAGAGAAAAATGCCCCCTTATAATGTGTGCCAGTAGAGAAAAATTCCCCCTTATAATGTGTGCCTATAGAAAAAAGGCCTTGTTATAATGTGCTCCAGTAGATAAAAAATGTCCCTTTATAATTTGTGCCAGTAGAGCACAAATGCCACCTTATAATGTGTGCCAGTAGATAATATATGCCCCATTATATTGTGTGCCAATAGATAAAATAAGTCCCCTTATAAAGTCTGCCAGTAGAAAAAAATTCCCCTTATAATGTTTGCCAGTAGAAAAAATGCCCTTATACAATGTGTGCCAGTAGAAAGAAATGCCCCCTTATTATGTGTGCCTGTTGAAAAAATGCCCTTTATAATTTGCACCAGTAGAAAAAAATCCCCTCTTATGTGTATCAGTAGAAAAAATGCCCCCTTACAATGTGTGCCAGTAGAGAAAATGCCCCCTTATAATGTATGCTAGTAGAAAAAAAAAGGCCTTGTAATAATGTTTGCTAGTAGATAAAATATGCCTCTTTATAATGTTTGCCAGTAGAAAAATGCTTCCCTTCTACTCAGTAGAAAAAATGCCCCCTTACAAGGTGTGCCAGTAGAAAAATGCCCGCTTAGAAGTGTGCCAGTAGAGAAAAATGCCAGGTGAGAATGTGTGCCAGTGGATAAACTATCTCTACTTATAATGTTTGCCAGCAGAAAAAATGCCTCTTTATAATGTGTGGCAGTTGAAAAAAATGCCCCCTTATAAATGCCAGTAGAAAAAATGCCCCCCTTGTAAAGGGTTTCAATAGAGAAGAGAAAAACTTATAATGTGTGGCAGTAGAAAAAAATATGGTTTCTTATTATGTGTGTCAGTACAGAAAATATGACATCATCGGGCTGCCTGCCTCGGCCTGATAGGCTACAGACACTAGATATGAAGTCCCAACTGGACGTCCCCTGAGTGTGACCCAAATACAATGCATTCGGAATATCTTCACACTTCACATTTTGTTATGTTGTGGCATTGTGCTAAAATAAAATAAAATCTTGTTTCCCCCCATTAATCTGCACTCAGTACTCCATAATGCAAAAGTCAAAACACAATTTTAGAAATTTTTGCCAGTTTATTAAAAAGGAAAAACAAAAATTCTGCATGGAAAAAAACAATCAGACCCTTTGCTATACCACTTGTAATTTAGATCAGGGGGTCTTTCGTTTCTCTTGATCATCTTTGAGATGTTTCTACACTTTGATTGGTGTCCACTTGTGGTTAATTCAATTGACTAGACATGATTTTAAAAAACACACCCATGTCTATATAAGGTCTATAGAAGGGGGAAATACCTGCCCGTAAAGCTCAGAGAAAAGACTGTATCAAGGCGCAGATCTGCAAAAGGATACAAAAAAGTTCTGCTCTACAGAAAGTTTCCAAGAATATAGCTGCCTCTATAATTCTTCCTAGAGCTGGCCATCTCACCAATCTAATTAATGAAGAAAGGCCTTGGTAAGACAGGTGACCAAAAACCCAATGGTAACAGGTTGAGCACCAAAGATCCTGCAGATGGGAGAAATTTCCAGAAGGTCAACAATCACTGCAGAATTCCACCTATCTGGGATCTATGGAAGAATGGCCAGAAAGAAACCTTTCCTCAGTAAAAAGACACATCAAAGATCACCTGGAGTTTGCAAAATAACAACTAACGGACTCTCAGACATTGAAAAACAAGATTCTCTAGTCTGATGAAACCAAGACTGAAATTTTTGGCGTCAATTCTAAGCATCATGTCTGGAAGAAACCAATACTGCCCAATACTATTCCTGTACTATTCTTATAGTGAATCATGGTGGCAGCATCATGCTGTGGGAATGCTTTTTAGCCGCTGGGACAGGGAGACTGGTCAGGGTTGAGGGAAAGCTGAATGGAGCAAAATACAGACATATTCTTAATGAAAACCTTATGCCGAGTGCACTGTACCTCAAACTGGGCCAAAGTTTCACATTACAACAAAACAATCACCCTAAGTACAATCAAGACAACAAAGGGGTAGCTTATGAACAACTCTGTGAATGTATAGTACTTACATACAGTAGCCTGTTCTCAAGAGATTTACCAAATCTCACAAGATCAACTCCCCTTCTTCCCTGCTGTGACGCGGTCTGCTGTGATTGGACAAAGTTACAGCCAGGGAGAATGGGACGTCCACTGAGGAGAGCTAAGGTCTCCTCCTCCCTGTACCGATGTTCTGCATTTATATATTAGGCGCAAAAAGTCTGGATGATCATATCGGGGCAACCGAGGGGATGTTTAAAAAAATAATTAATTCCTGCAGCACTCAGTTAAAGAAAAATAAAACCCGTTAAATTTTGCTTTTCCAAGTGTCTTACAGAAAGGTACATATTCTAATAGGGATCCTAGTTTGCCTTCTGTAAGACATTGAAGGAAAGAAGAAAGAAATGCCAAAGAGGTAAAAAAAAAATAATCAAAATCAGTCATCTCTATTTATCAGCAGAAAATATTCCTAAAATTATATCTATATTTTACTTACATTTATGTAGCACAACAGGAAAGTATATTTCTTATGATTTTTTAACTCCTGATGTGGGGTACATGTAACCAGGATCAGACTAGCCAATCAGTACTATAAAGCCCTTTAGTGAGCCCAGGTTCTTTCATAATAAGGGATCCCAATGGCAGAGCAGAAGCTCATTTTAAAACTGATTTGGAGTCCATGAGTTGCCGCCTGGGGTTGATTCAGAGATAACTTATTTATCTGTTGTTATGCATCATGCAATATGGAAAACAGAATGAAAGCCTCAGGATTTGTGTAATGTCTACTCTATGTCATGTTAGGAGAATGCATAAATGACAAATTGATTGTGTATTTGCAAATATTTTCATACCATTGTGTCCTTCTATAAAATGCAGGGCAGATATACCATTATTTCAGTTGAGATTTTAGCACCAACAATTAATCTTCAGAAATCTTACCATATGATATAAATTATACATTCTTTTTATCCAAATTTTACTTTCAAATGATACATTTCAATGGTCCTAGCAAAAATCAACCTTTCCAACCAGCAGAGAGAAAGCTTGAAAGCACAGAAGTATTATATAGGTAATTATTGATATGTTTTCGTATAATGTCATAGAAGGATAAAAACCCAAAGTGAGGCAAGATATGAAGAAGTCTGTACTCTGAAAAAATAACAGCCAAAACAAAATTATTTAATTGACTTTTTTTTGTTGCATTTTATTGAGGTCCAACATGTTTAATTTTAATGCAATTATTCCAGTTTTCCATGTCTTTTTTCTTATTACTGGTTCGACTGGAAGCCTATTTATCTTAGCAGTACAGTTTCTAGACTGGCAAAAAAATCATCAACTGGGCCCAATTGACTTGATCATTGTCTCTATTGAGCTTATAAACTTATTCCTCCAAGGATCTTTTGTTTTCAATGAGATTTGTGTCTTCCTGTTTGTGGATTTTTTTGTTCAGATTTGGGTAGTCAACCCACTGGTTGTTATTATGATTTCTCTGGCATTCTCCAGTCTCTGGTGCTCTACTACTCTATGCTTCTACTATTATGTGAAGATAATCAATCTAAATAGGACAGTATTCTACAAGCTGAAAGCAAAGCTTCCAGTAATTGTGCCCTGGCTACTAGTTTTATCTAACATCATGTCTTGGGCTGTTGGACTGCCAGCCTACTGGGACTTTTACAGACAAACTGGTAACGCTACGGAGGTAACTTTATCAAATAACTTGAATTTTCAGAGCAAATGTGGCTGCATGTTTAATGTGTTTATAGGATTATCTAGCATTCCTTTTACCATCATTCTTTTTACTGCTGGAGCCATCATCAAGACTCTGCACAAACACATGACACAAATCAAGAAAAATAATGAAGGTGTCAGACGTGGACAGTTATCAGCTCATATATCAGCTGCTAGAACTGTGACTTCTCTTCTGATACTTTACCTAATTTTTTATGGAACTCTTAATGTTTTATTTACTGAAGTCCAAGATATAGGAAGTGCAGTCTTTATTGTTTCCTCTGTTGTAGCCTCTAGTTTCCCAACAGCAAATGCAGTGATTTTGATTTTTGGAAACAGAAAGCTATCAAACAAGTTGAGGTATGTCTTGGGTGTAAAAAATGTATCTGGCAATACTGAAGTTTTTGTTGCTACATAAAAAATCTTTGCAAATGACTCATATTATTAATTTATATTATGTGCATCTGCAATGCAGTTCATGGTTACATGTAAGGCAACAGCTCTAAATTGTTATTTTGATAGTCCTAGATAAAGATGCCCATAGAATGGCATATTTTTGATTAGGGTAATGTGTGATGTTCTGATTAAATCACTATAGGGAGGCTGTATCTGGTCAGAATTACAGCCTGACTGAGTAAGTTAAGTGAGACTGTCTGCCATGCTAAAGTCCAAACAAAGAGGAATTTAAAGGACAAGAAGGAGAATACATGGAGAGAATTAAAAAATGATATTCAGAAAACCATCCACCCATTTTTTATTTAAAAAAAAGATTGCATAGAATAATCAAATATAGGTTGGTGATATGTGATTTAAAAAAAGTTTGATGTAATTGTCCATTTAAGAAACAACCAAATGTTGAACAGGATATAACAACCCAAATCTAGTAGAATTTACAATAGAGCAACTTACTATCAGAGACCAAGTAGACAATACAAATATTATTTTTCTTTGATCTTATGAATTATTCCACCTGTCTGATTGACTGTACATACCCTTCTGGTTATGATAGCTATAGCTAACAATGTTTAACATCTCCAAAAGTTAAAAGCTAAGCTTTCAGCATTGGTCCTTTGGATGGTAATTCTATAATTTGTTGATATTGAATGTTTTGGACTGAAGGTCTACAGGGGACATATACCTGGGATAGCTCATTTCCTACAGCTAAATATACAGGGAATAATACAGCATTCATTTCTTTCAAATTTAACATCAAACATGTCTGCTTTTTTCAGATGTACATGTTATTATCTGGTGTGGCTTTTATCATTATTTTCTTCCCAGCTAAGGTCTTCATATCCTCTCTATATAAGCATATGATACCTATTAGCTCAAAAACAGTCACATTCCTTTTCATTTACTTAAATTTTGTGGACTCTTAAGTTATTATTTAATGCAATGGAAATGGTGAGCAGTTTAATATTTTCCTAGTGTTTTGTTACATTTCACTACAGTATATTCCAATATTGAATTACAGGGAATTGGAAAATAACAAATACTCGCAAACAAATTTTAGGTATAGTTAAAGTGAGTCACTGTAGCTACACGTTAGTTTTAACATTTTTAGTATGTTTAATAAAACATTGCAAACATAGGCAATGATAAAAGCATTTGACTTATTGGCCAACTTTAATATAAATCTCATATTTGTCTTTCTCATATTTATCTTTATCTATTTACTATAAGGAAATATTTTCTTATATTCTAATCTAAATTCATACATGCATTAATAAAATGTATGAACTGCTTCTTATGGAGAAAAGAATATTATATTAACAAGAAAAGGTTTCATTCACTTTACCCAAATGTGATTAAAAGTTATTAACATTTATGTATTTTTTTAAAATGATGTTTGTATATCACATATTAAAAATACATTTCATGTCTAATAAAAGCCAAGGTAAAATGCACTTTTCATATAAAGGTGATGCAGTTGCAAATGTCAGATGCATATGCTGTATGTTTGGCTAGTGTCATACTAACCCAACAAGGTACCAGGGTATTCTCTGTTGGGCTCACTGCTAATACACTCAATTCTGATTAGGCACTGTGTACATTGTGCCTACTTGAGGAATGTCCATATGAGGAATGAAAGTGTGTATAATGTGTGTAAATATATATGTGTGCAATGTCTATATATGTGTGTAATGTGTATGTATGTGTGTGATCTGTACAAATGTGTGCAATGTGTGTGATCTGTACAAATGTGTGCAATGTGTGTGTATCTATGTACAGTACAGACCAAAAGTTTGGACACACCTTCTCATTCAAAGAGTTTTCTTTATTTTCATGACTATGAAAATTGTAGATTCACACTGAAGGCATCAAAACTGTGAAGTAACACATGTGGAATTATATACATAACAAAAAAATGTGAAACAACTGAAAATATGTCATATTCTAGGTTCTTCAAAGTAGCCACCTTTTGCTTTGATTACTGCTTTGCACACTCTTGGCATTCTCTTGATGAGCTTCAAGAGGTAGTCACCTGAAATGGTTTTCACTTCACAGGTGTGCCCTGTCAGGTTTAATAAGTGGGATTTCTTGCCTTATAAATGGAGTTGGGACCATCAGTTGCGTTGTGGAGAATTCAGGTGGATACACAGCTGATAGTCCTACTGAATAGACTGTTAGAATTTGTATTATGGCAAGAAAAAAGCAGCTAAGTAAAGAAAAACGAGTGGCCATCATTACTTTAAGAAATGAAGGTCAGTCAGTCCGAAAAATTGGGAAAACTTTGAAAGTGTCCCCAAGTGCAGTCACAAAAACCATCAAGCGCTACAAAGAAACTGGCTCACATGCGGACCGCCCCAGGAAAGGAAGACCAAGAGTCACCTCTGCTGCGGAGGATAAGTTCATCCGAGTCACCAGCCTCAGAAATCGCAGGTTAACAGCAGCTCGGATTAGAGACCAGGTCAATGCCACACAGAGTTCTAGCAGCAGACACATCTCTAGAACAACTTTTAAGAGGAGACTGTGTGAATGAGGTCTTCATGGTAGAATATCTGCTAGGAAACCACTGCTAAGGACAGGCAACAAGCAGAAGAGACTTGTTTGGGCTAAAGAACACAAGGAATGGACATTAGACCAGTGAAAATCTGTGCTTTGGTCTGATGAGTCCGAATTTGAGATCTTTGGTTCCAACCACCGTGTCTTTGTGCGACACAGAAAAGGTGAACAGATGGACTCTACATGCCTGGTTCTCACTGTGAAGCATGGAGGAGGAGGTGTGATGGTGTGGGGGTGCTTTGCTGGTGACACTGTTGGGAATTTATTCAAAATTGAAGGCATACTGAACCAGCATGGAGACCACAGCATCTTGCAGCGGCATGCTATTCCATCCGATTTGCGTTTAGTTGGACCATCATTTATTTTTCAACAGAGCAATGACCCCAAACACACCTCCAGGCTGTGTAAGGGCTATTTGACCATGAAGGAGAGTGATGGGGTGCTGCGCCAGATGACCTGGCCTCCACAGTCACCGGACCTGAACCCAATCAAGATAGTTTGGGGTGAGCTGGACCGCAGAGTGAAGGCAAAAGGGCCAACAAGTGCTAAGCATCTCTGGGAACTCCTTCAAGACTGTTGGAAGACCATTTCAGGTGACTACCTCTTGAAGCTCATCAAGAGAATGCCAAGAGTGTGCAAAGCAGTAATCAAAGCAAAAGGTAACTACTTTGAAGAACCTAGAATATGACATATTTTCAGTTGTTTCACACTTTTTTGTAATGTATATAATTCCACATGTGTTAATTCATAGTTTTGATGCCTTCAGTGTGAATCTACAATTTTCATAGTCATGAAAATAAAGAAAACTCTTTGAATGAGAAGTTGTGTCCAAACTTTTGGTCTGTACTGTATGTCTAATATCTATGCAATGTTCTGTATATAAATGCACGTAATGTGTTTGATGTGTTTGTATGTAATGCACATATATATATATATATATATATATATATATATATATATATATATATATATATATATATATGTATATTTGTACTGTATATGAATATATCTCTGATATGAATGTGTACATGTGTGTAATGTGTATGTAAATCATTGTTACTATGCACAGAATCTTATACTGGGGTACAGTAAAAGGTAATATAATGTATATTTATGGTATTATTGTTATTATATTTCTTTAATGGATAGAAGATTGTTCCTTCAGAATCAATTCCACTAGTGGGCCAAAAGTATTCCAGTCCAACAGTGCATTGGGAAACACATACACCATGGCATATTCTCCAAATGTAGTGTGAAAAGAGCATTATCCATTGAGTTTAGCTCTTTCTTCTGTTTTCATTCACTCAAGACTAAGTGAATCTAAACACATTACTTAAAGATGACCTTTCACGACTCCAGACATGCCTGTTTAAACAGCTTCATGAAATAATAATCCTGTAGAATCTATTCTTATGGCTTTATGTTGTGCTATTCCTTTATTATTTCTACTAGAAGTTATGAATGGATTGCTAGCAGTCTGCAGTAAGGGTACAGAGGGGTGGTAACAAGTTGGGGGGGGGGGGGGGTGTCTGATAATGGCAGCACTGATTGGATAGAGTTTGTACAGGTACACCCCCCCCAACTGGTTACCACCCCTCTGTACCCTTACTGCAGACTGCTAGCAATTCATTCATAACTTCTAGTAGATATAATAAAGGAATGGCACAACATAGAGCCATAAGAATAGAAGCTCCAGAATTGTTATTACATGGGGAATACATGACGCTATTAAAACAGGCATGTCAGAAGCGGTGACAGGTCCTCTGTAAGGTAGCTTTAGATGGCCCAATGTTTGGGTTGGTTATCGGGAACGAACATTCCTATGCTCATTCACAATAATCCATCTAAAAGTTCTGCAGATAACCTGATGAACAAGAAAAATTATCTTTCATTGCATAAAATGATCACTGGTGCGGACACTTCAATCATCGCTCCCGAACAGCAGATCATGCTGTCTAAACAGCACTCTGCTGCCCAGGAGCAATAATTTTGCATGAGGACAAGCTATAGCAGCAGAATTTGGTCGTCCTCATACTGTGGAGGATATCGCTACAATGTAATTGCTTCACCTCCACTCAAAACGCAGGGGACTGTCGGAGAGGAACGCTTCCTTCCTAAAATCGGCTTCTGCTCACCATGTGTAAATCCACCTTTAGACACAGAATTGCTTTATTATGCAAAGCAATCACAAAGCTTAACTGCTGTATGTTATACCAGGTTTACAAAAACATTTAACCATTTGGCAATTAAGCAACATAATTTGCTAATTCTTTTCAAAATCAAGTCAATATGTTTGACCAGGGATCCATTTTTATTTTTTTGGTGTAACGTAAATGTATAGATGAGGGGGCACACTCACAAGGAAAACACTATTGGATGATGTAAATTAAATTTAATAAAATAAAAACAAACCCCTAAAATACACATAAAACATACATCAAAAATTCTGAATATGCAATATGCAGCAATCAAATGCAATGAATAACAGCAAATAGCACCAATGTCCCACTTGTAGTTCTAGGTAAAGGGATCGCTGCCGTATTGTTAGGTATCTGACACACAATATGATGGTAAGATAACCTATAATGTTCCAATTGGAAATTGATGGAGACGTCTAAATTGTTGGTAATCAGTGTCCCTCACTGTAAATACAGCAATGAAACCCCTTAGGGTGATGTTAGAAAGCCCGCACTGTGCTGCAGCTATGGTGCTGTGGCTCTGGACAATATTCCAACTGGAAATCAGGTATAGATGTCTTAATGTTGAAGTCCTGTGCCTTTAGATACGTATGGCACTGCATCCACTTGGGGTGCTAATGGTAACTCGGATCAGAAGTCAAAGTCCGGTATTAGAATTATACAGAGATGCGTGTACACCCTCCAAGTTACTTACTGGTTCTCGCCGCTATAGCTTCCTATTCTGACCCCTTCTTGCTGCGGAACTGCAGCGCTGGTCTCCCAGGTAGCCGTCTTATTTCATCAGTGCACTCATTTTTAAGGGGTAGCAGCTTCCCCTAGATACTACCCCTTAAAAATGAGTGCACTGATGAAATAAGAATAAGGAAGCATAAAGACGCACCAAATAACAACACAGATTGATGCGTTTTTGGGTCCATTGACCTTAAAAGGGACTATTGGATCCTGCTGGATATAAAAATATGAAAACCGCATGTGAGACGCAATTCACATTGATGCGGTTCTAATGCGGTTTTCTTAAAAATTAAGTCCTGATTATGCAGATTACCCATAGAACAGTTTAAGTATGTTTTAAGATATATGGTAATATTTATACTTTTATTATATTCATTATTGTGAATGTTATTTAAATTGTGATATTTTATATTACGATGGAAGAAAAACAGCAACTAAATCCACCCCATGCATTAGAATAAGCACAGGAGAGCTAATTGATGGGTGGAACAATACGATATTTAAGGAGTGAGAATCCACTCACTCGGTGGCCACTGAGGAAGAGGTGTAAGACCTTGAAACGCGTCTGGCATATCAGAGTGAGCGTGGATACCAAACAACAGACAAAAGAAGTTGGACATCAGCAAGATCGAAAAATACCAGCGATCTAAAAACATCAGCGATTTACCTCCACTATCAAAGTTACAGCCGCACATTGGTGACGTCATATACAAGCGTCTACCCGGAACCCCAGAGACCAGGTCACGTGGGACGCCACAGCCGGCCGTGTACGGCTACCTGGGAGACCAGCGCTGCAGTTCCGCAGCAAGAAGGGGTCAGAATAGGAAGCTATAGCGGCGAGAACCAGTAAGTAACTTGGAGGGTGTACACGCATCTCTGTATAATTCTAATACCGGACTTTGACTTCTGATCCGAGTTACCATTAGCACCCCAAGTGGATGCAGTGCCATACGTATCTAAAGGCACAGGACTTCAACATTAAGACATCTATACCTGATTTCCAGTTGGAATATTGTCCAGAGCCACAGCACCATAGCTGCAGCACAGTGCGGGCTTTCTAACATCACCCTAAGGGGTTTCATTGCTGTATTTACAGTGAGGGACACTGATTACTACCAATTTAGACGTCTCCATCAATTTCCAATTGGAACATTATAGGTTATCTTACCATCATATTGTGTGTCAGATACCTAACAATACGGCAGCGATCCCTTTACCTAGAACTACAAGTGGGACATTGGTGCTATTTGCTGTTATTCATTGCATTTGATTGCTGCATATTGCATATTCAGAATTTTTGATGTATGTTTTATGTGTATTTTAGGGGTTTGTTTTTATTTTATTAAATTTAATTTACATCATCCAATAGTGTTTTCCTTGTGAGTGTGCCCCCTCATCTATACATTTACGTTACACCAATTTTTCTGGTCCTGAGGGTAGGACCTGAGGGTGAGCACCTATCCATACGAAGTAGTAGTGAGCCGCTGTATCCTTTTTATTTTTATTTTTTTGTCAAAAGAAAATTCCATGACTAATTCCATGACTAATGTAAAACATTTAAATCAGACATCATATAGTACATGCGAATCTCTATGTAACAAAGCTAGAACCAGCCCTGTACCGCACATGGATCCAGAGCTGCTCAATTCATTGCTCTGCTAGATTTATATCAAGCTGACAGCTCAGGGGTAGTTTATTTTCTGCTGCAGCTCAGGAAGCGCAACCATTCTCTTGCATCTCTCTCGCTGTTCAGGATGACACTGAGCATGTGTGACCATCTCAATGAGCCAGACAAATAAATAAGATAAAAACAAACAGCAGGTGGCGCTAAATGTATAATTGCAATTACAAAAGTATGGAATGGAATTCAAGGTGTAAGTTTTATGAAGAACATTGCTCTGGATCTTATTAAGGGTGCATTCACATGACTGCATGTATTTTTCTGTCCACAAAAACATGGATTACACATTGTAACAATTAGTGATGAGCAACGCAAGCTTTGGATCCTAGATCCAAAGTAGCTTAACTCAAAACATCAAATTTGCTGTACGGAGATGGATCTCCATTTCATTAAAATGTATAGCCTCCGAAGTTGCGCAAGATTTTGTTGATTGACTTTGGTATTTGATTTTTAAAGTGGAAAAACACTAGTCGGAACTGAAGCCGAGTTTGGATGCCATACATTTTAATGCTGTATGGAGCTGGATCTCCATAGAGCATTAATCTAAAGTTTTGAGTGAAGAAACTTCGGACCTAGGATCCAAAGCTCGCTTTGCTTATCACTAGTCACAATGCCTATTCTTGTTTGTAAGACGGACAAGAATAGGACATGTTCAATGTTTTTTGTGGCCTCTAGAAGTTAGTATTTATAGAATGAGATCAGAGAAGGTAGTGTGAATGAATTCATTGAATCTGGAATTATTCTTGTCTGCTCAGCAGTTGCACAATAAAGAATTCACTGATAACTCGCTTGAGCTTAAATCATTCAAAAAGGGTAATATGTAATACTTTATTGTTATGCATTAAAATATCAAACCCAGAAAACAAAGGGGGTCATTTATTAAGACCGTCAGCCTCTACATAACTTCGGTGTATCCAGCGCCAGTCTAAATGTAAGCCAGCTTCCTGGCCTAAAACGGCCATAGAAAATGATCAATGAGATGGGCCCCTTCCCCGCCCACACTACAACCACCTTTTAGACCTGGCGTGAGCAGGGAAAAGTCGCAGATTGCAGTGCAAATAACCTTTTAGCTGCAATCTGTGCCAGAAATATGCCTAACATAGGCGTATTTCTGATCATAAATAACCCTACAAGGAAATGTAATCAATCAGAGTGAGTAGCAGACTTTGAATCACCCTGTAAATCTCTTTTAGGGTGAATAGGACAAGAGACCAAAAGATTCCAGGTTCTAGCCCCCAAAGGGGGGTAATAGTTTTTAAATAAAAAGTTTAAAAATAAAAAGCATTTAAATATTAATAATATTAAGTTTAAATCAGCACCTTTCCCTAGTTTACATATAAAAATATATTAAAAATAAAAAAAAGTTTAGGTATCACTGCATCAAAATATGTCTGAACTATAAAAATATTTATGTCACCTTTCCCCCAAAAAAATTGAATAACAGTGATTCAAAAGTCGTACGTACCACAAAAAAATTGTACCAATAAAAACTACAGTTCGTCCCAAAAAAAAGCCCTATACTTCTCTGTGGATAGAAATATAAAACATCTGTCTGTCAGAAAATGGCTATGCAAAAAATTTGGGGATTTTTCAAAGGTTTCTATTTTTTTAAGTAGTACAAAAAAAAAATATACAAGTTTGGTATCACTGTATTCTTATTGAGCCGCAGAATAAGAATGTCATGTGATTTTTTAGCACACAATGAATGCTGTGATGTCAAACCCCCCCAACAACCTTGGTGGAATAGTGTTTTGTTTTGTTTTTTCAATTTAACCCCACAAATAATTTTTTCCCCATTTTCCAAGAACACACATAGTAAATTAAATGGTGCCCTTAAAAATACAACTTATCCCGCAAAAAAATAAGCCCTCATATAGCTATATGAATGGAAAATGAACCAAAAATGGGCCCATCAATTAAGAGGTTATATTAATTTTCAGATCCATGTGCTCTTGACCAGAAAAATAATAGAAGATGCTAGAAATCATGCTGTGCATGGTCAAAGTTGCTAGAAATAAGAAATCCACATTCTTTGCATATGGTATGTCACAATAAGATTAATTTGCAAACATTTCCATGTGCTATGTTGTTACGTGCAGCTTTGTATGGTAATATCTATTTACAATGCTGGATCCAAAACAGGTAGTGGTTAAAAAAATGGCCATGTGCTAGTAACAACACATACAATATGCTGTACACAGGAAGAAAACATCCAATGAATTTGTTTTCTTTTCTCACTTTTTTAAAAGAGCAAAGCTAATTTTCATACATAGGCACTCATCTACAATTAACCTGCATTTTCCCACCACCAAGAAAAAGGAAGTATGACAAACTGACCATACAAAATGCATATACATAACTGGAATAGGAATAGTCATTGCACAGGTCAATAGATAGATGACATACTTTTAGAAGAAAGGAGTTGGTATCATTCGCAAGCCAACCTTGACTCAGCATGTCTTTTATTGGTCATCATTTGTTAGTTGGTATCCATACCTCATTTCTGGTGACTGGCGTATTATCAAATCTATTCATCCTGATAGTTAATTTCCATGACAGGTTAAAAACCCATGATTCCAACCCAGTAATACTTATTATCAACAGCATTGCCCTTATTAATATCTTCTTTCAAGGAGCAGTTACTTTCAGTCAGGTAATTAAACTCATGTTTATGCAGTTCTACATACAAGTTTGGGTGGTGAATCCCTTGGTGGTCATCATGTCTTCACTGGCATTCTCAAGCCTTTGGTGTGCCACCTGCCTGTGCTTCTACTACTTCATTAAGATAATCAATTTCAGTCATTCCTTCTTTCACAAGCTCAAGGCAAAGATTCCTGAACTTGTACCATGGTTACTCATTTTTTCTGTTGCTGTATCTTGGTCAGTTGGAGTACCAGCCTACTGGGATCTACACATGGACGTTGAGCCTACAACAGCTCTTACAGCTCATAATGCAACTTTATTATTTTCTGCCACTCTTAAAAGCAGATGCAAATGTCTATTTCAGATTTATATGTTGTTTGCTGCTCTTGCTTTTTCTATAATATTTATCACTGCTGGATCCATCATCACCTCTTTGTGTAAACATATGATACGCATGAAGAAAAGCAATGAAGGTTCTGGAAATTCAAGAATACATTCTCATTTATCAGCGGCTAAAACAGTGACTTTTCTTCTTCTACTGTATATGATATTTTTTGGATCTATGAGTTCATTATTTAGTGAAGTGGAGAATTCTGACAGCTTAATATTTTTCCTTTCATTTGTTGTGGTTTCCAGTTTTCCAACGTTTAATTCAATCATTTTGATAATGGGGAACCGGAAGTTATCAGACAGCATGAAGAAACTCTTAGGTATGAGATCAACTTCTGCTAATACTGAAGTTTTTGTAACTAGTACCTACTAGAGGGTTTTAACTATGTTGACCCTCTACTAATTGACAATTTTTACTTCTTCTCTATACCCTGAATAATCTTCACAGTGATTGTCTCTACCTTGCATTATTGAACTATAACAGATGTTATGATGTGTATAATCTTGTGGTTTCTGTAGCAAATAAATGGCCCTTTTTCTGTAGTGTTCTAATTTACATAGCAATTATTTTATGAGTTAATTGGTCATTGGAAGGGCAGTGTATGTTTATATGTGCCCCTGCAAGATCCTAAAACTCGATGCATATGAAATATTATGAAATACTTTATGACATAAGTAATATAGATGGAGATGAGAAGATAGGTACGGTATATATTTCCATATTCCATTCCAGAGTTTGACACTACACGAGTACAGACCTTGGATGACATTTGTCAGAATTAAGGTTGAGCGCGAATATTTGAATAGCGAATTTGTATCGCGAATATTGCCACTTCAAAAATTCACGAATATTTAGAATATAGTGCTATATATTTGTTATATCGAATAGTCTGCATTTTTTTTCCATCTGAACACATGCTTGTGGGCAAATGAGAAGCAAGCAATGTCAAGTTCACAACAACACTTAGTGCACCAATCTGTAATCTGTAGTCAGACCTGCTCAAATGTGAAATTGAACGTAGTGCCAAAAAATATTCTAATCACTGCCGATTAGCGCAATCGTGAATATGTTGGAGCACTCTATCTGCATATAAATCTATTGTAATGTTCTGCCGTGCCAACCATTTTCTCCAGTCTCAGGAGAAACTCATGAAACTTCTAGCAGCTTGAAAAATGTAGCCAAAGTGACTCACTCCTGTATTTCACGTTACAAATTCGTATTACGCGATTTTTACATTGCCGATTTTTCGAATTCAATAAAATAATCTTGAATTCGCGAATTCACGAATATATAACGAATATTCTACAAAATATTTGTGAAATATTGCAAATTCAAATATAGCCTCTGCCGCTCATAACTAGTCAGAATATCATGAAAGCCTATTCCCATAAGGAAGAATATACATTCTAAGAACAAAACAAAAAAAAGAAACAGACATGACTGCAGATAGTTATGTGAAGAAAAAAAAGGTAGGCAGGGTAATATGTGCTATTAATCAAACCTCCCAATTTTTTTGTATTTTACATAAGGATGTTGTGTAAGAACAGAACCTTTTTCATGTACACAGGTTGTTTCACTCAAAGTAAAAATTGATGTTATGTTGAGATGAGGATTTCCACTGTCTGGTAATGACAGTTTAGTTGGGCAACCAGCAGCTTACATTCAGAAAAAAATGGAATCAATCACAATCAACATTAAAGCTAAAAAGGGTGACAAAACCACACATTTTCATGTAAGAATAACAGTTATTATAAAGTTTGCTGACCATAAAGGTTGTAAACAATTAGGCTCCTTGCAGACGAGCGTGTCCGGATTAGGTCCGGATGCGTCCCGGTGCATTGCGGCAAACCCGCGCTAGTAGGTACGCAATTGCAGTCAGTTTTGACTGCGATTGCTTCCGATGTTCAGTTTATATCGCGCGGGTGCAATGTGTTTTGCAAGCGCGTGATAAAAAACTGACTTTGGTACCCAGACCCGAACTTCTTCACAGAAGTTCAGGTTTGGGTTAGTTGTAGTGTAGATTGTATTATTTCCCCTTATAACATGGTTATAAGGGAAAATAATAGCATTCTGAATACAGAATGCATAGTACAATAGCGCTGGAGGGGTTATGAAATAATAATTTAACTCACGTTAATCCACTTGTTCGCGCAGCCGGCATCTCTTCTATCTTGTTCTGTGAGGAATAGGACCTTTGATGACGTCACTACACTCATCACATTGTCCGTCACATGATCCATCACTATGGTGATGGATCATGGTGAGGGAAAATAATAATGTTCGGGTCCGGTCCCCATCCCGATCATCACCTAGCAACCGTGCGTAAAAATCGCACCGCATCCGCACTTGCTTGCAAATGCTTGCGATTTTCACGCAACCCCATTAATTTCTATGGGGCCTGCGTTACGTGAAAAACGACAAAGAGGAGCATGCTGCGATTTTCACGCAACGCACAAGTGATGCGTGAAAATCACTGCTCATGTGCACAGCCCCATAGAAATGAATGGGTCTGGATTCAGTGCGGGTGCAATGCGTTCACCTCACGCATTGCACCCGTGAGGAAATCTCGCCCGCGTGAAAGGGGCCTTACATTTCCAGAGTATCTGGTGTGAAGAGTGCACGTTCCTACAATTCCTCCAACAGAAAACTGAATGAAGAGGAAATAAATGATGCAGTCTGGTAGGAGTATCGAAGATACATTTTGATTATAATCTTTTCAATCTCTATAGAGAAAAAAAACAACAAGGACTTCTTTCAATTATCCAATGACATTTTTACCAGAGATGAGCTAATTTTTTAATCGTGTTAAAAAACTGCTATTTCCTGGCTGCTGATAGCCTTTATAATCATGTAGAACACTGTGCCTTGCAGTAACACGCATAGGGAGTCTGCTTTGGTAGTGAAATAATACTGAGTCAGTATGACATACAGATGACAGGCGTCGCTCTTAGGGTCCATTCACATGTCCGTGTGTGTTTTGCAGATCCGTGGATCCGTGGATCTGCAAAACACGGACATCAGCGATGTGCGTTCCGTATTTTGCGCACCGCACATCGCCGGCATTCTCATAGAAAATGCCTTTTCTTGTCCGCAAAGGACATGTTCTATTTTTTTCGGGATCGGAATTGCGGACCCGGAAGTGCGGATCCTCAATTCCGGATCCGAGCAGCACATCGTGCTGCCCCATAGAAATAAATGGGTACGCAATTCCGTTCCGCAAAATGCGGAACGATATTGCGGACGTGTGAATGGACCCTTAGAATCACTGCACACTTCACTTATTTGGGCAGTCACGTGGCCAAAACTGACCAAATAACTCAAGTATGAACTCAGCCTTACAGGTCGATGTTAGCGCCAAGAAGAAGCGCACTCCTTTTACACCATCGTCAGCTGATTCCACATAGATGTCTACAGAAACTGTTCTATTAAGCGCTTATAAAAGTAGAGCCCCCCGACAGAGTGGAGAGGGTGTCAGCAATAAGTTTGTGTTGACATCACTGATTATTTTGCCCTTCCTCTGATCCGTCAGAACAATAACCCCCAAAAAACTGATCCTGTCTGGGCAAGATAAGCTGCCACTCTCTTCTCCTGATGAGGAAGCCCCTTCGTCACCTGGCTCCCAAGTGTGATCAGCTACATCATTATCATCATGTACAGATGTCCTCCGCAACCGTCTCTGGGTCAGTTGACTGAACGCTCGCAACACCAGCTCCCATGCCAGTCTCCTCATCACTACTTGCCTGCCTAGTGGAGGAAGCGGCGGATGTCTCCTCCACATCTTGGCTTGCCAGTAGCTGCTGACTGTCTTCTAGTAGCAGGCGCGAGATTTACACGGCAGACGGGGCCAGCAGGAGAACCAATGTTGGCCTGGCCCTGTCAATCAAGGCAGAAGTGCGTGGAAATAAGGTGGGCGAATGGAGCCACTAGGAGCAGGTGCAACACCCCTCCTGCTCCTAGAGGCTCATTTGCATATAATAAAAGTTAACATTACACGAAAACAGGAGCATACTTAAAAAAAGAAATGCAGAGTTAAATTCAGGTGACATTTTCACATCTAGGGTGACAGAAACCCTTTAAATAGGAACTTTTTCCTCTGCTTTCTGTTGTAGGCTGCTACTTAGCTTTCTGTAGTCTGACTCTCACTGTAATCCTAGAAAAACTTCTTCCTGGTTTAAAGCTTCCTTAGCTTGGCTTTGTTCTGGTTCTGATCAATAGGTTGATACACTGCTCCAAATTAGATAGATAGATACGTGCATGCACGGCGAGAGAAATAACACTGACACTCTATATAAGGTCAAAGCATAACTCTAATTTATTAGGTGGGGCTTCACATTATATACCCTCCATATTAGTGAGAGGAGTGGGCTCACATGATTGGTCTTTTAGCAAGAAGGAATGTAAACAGGAAATAAGTTTAAGGCATATGTATAATAGACTCAGAGGAATTCCTGACAGTTTCAAGTTTTTGCTGCAAATAGTTTCAATAATAGAATGCATACTAGCAGTTGCCTCTCGGACAGACACCATTTTGTAAGTGACAAGCAAGTGTCCATTATATTCCATAACAGCATAGGCAATGCAAGCCCAGGAGGGGACATGCAACCATTTAGAACTCACAGGCAGGGCGTGTCCGGCAGGGACAAGGTCTGATTAAGGAACTTCCCCTAGCAGGGGGTAAGTTAGACACACAACCTCTCCCTAGGAAAGGTAGGCTGGAATTCACTCCTAACTAATCTATAACTCTTCCCTCTAGAGAGGGGAATAGAGTGGAATAGAGTGGAAGAAAGGTTCCACTCTATCTAATACAGCTCTGCCAGAAATTCTGCCATCTTGTGGTAAACCAGATAATTACATGAACATAAACAGTTCACAGGAATAAATATGCACATTATTTAGAGATGGCATGAAATACATTCTGATTACATAAATTAGTACATTGGAGACAGCAGTAAGGAGCAAAGAGTGGTAATGGCACTCTGGGGCACCTTCAATTTTCCCAACAGCAATGGCAATATGAGAAAATTGCACTCATTGGTAAGTATTTATATAGTATACAGCTGATCAGCTCACCTTGCTGTGCGCAAATTTTCATGTCTCTAGAAACAGCGCAACAGCACAAATGAGATGCATAAAAAGGGGTACAAGTATGGTAGAAGCATGTGTGAGCAGAAAAATGCTGTTTATATGTTTTGGACAGCATTTTCTTTATTCCTAACCTAACATTTCTGTCACGGTCGTATTGTTGTTTGACCGTGACACGGTTGCCGTGCAGACTGATTGCCGGGGGCAACGTGTAGTTTTCGGTTTGCACTCGCACTTACCCTTTAAGGTGTGACTCCCTGCTGTTTGGTGAGCGAGGGGTTCATCTTCTTCTAGCTGGTGGGGATTTAGGTGTGTCCTGGGTGTGGCCATTTTGTGGGTATTACCAGTGGCTTCCTGGCTGGAGTACTCAAGCCTTGTTTGGTGTTGGAGCTCTGCCCCTCATCTGAGTGAATCTGCCCTGTCCTTGAGGGGCACCTTGTTGGACATAAATTGTGTCCCCTTGTATCCTCTATGTACCCTCACCTCTCTTGTTGTATGTCTGGTGTGGGTTTATGTTCTGGGTGTGGTGTATGTTTAGTATGTTGTTACATGTCTGGTTTGTTGATGTAGTGTCCAGCATGTCTGCTGGACATTTCCCCAGTCTGTTGTTTCCTCCGAACGGGGGCCCTATTGGTTTCCTGGAGGAGTGAACCAGAAGTCTAGGATGTGCAGTCGCTAGAGTTCTGGTTCCGGTGTTGGATTGAAGTGCGTTTGTATGGGTTCCAGTTTTCTACGGTGTGTTCTTCTTTGGTGCCTTCCAGCAGCTGCGGCAGGTAAGTGACCAGGTTTAGTGTTGTTCTTGGTTCATCTGTCTCTGGCCACTGGTTACTTACCTGTCATTCTACTTGGTATCCTTTTCCTTTGTTGCTAGGCCCGTGGGAGACTACGGTTCATCCGTGTCGTGGATGAACCTGGTTGTCTCTTATTCCTGACCCCTATTCTAGGGATTGTTAGGGTCAGTAGGGCCCAGGTTCCAGTGTATAAATCCTCCCACCATTAGGGGGCGCTCATACAGTAAGGAGATCAGGGCTAGAATGAGGGTTGTATAGGTTTTCATCTTCCCTATCCTTGCTTACTGGCCTGGTTACTTCCTTTATTCCCTTCATTATACAGTGGGGGTTTTTCCCCACTCCCCACCATGACAATTTCTCCTTGTCACACATGCTTCTGTTGCACCCTTTTGTATGCTAATTGAATACTGTGTAAGAGGTTGCTCTCTCAAACAGGGCAGCCATGACAGATTCGTTTGCAGACAACAGGATTAAAGTCCAACTTGATGCTTTATTTTATGACACTCCGGCAATTTATAGGCAACTCCAATTATTATTCACTGGATACGGTGTAGATCCAGCATCACAAAACATAAATCAAACAAAATAAACTCCTTCTCATCTGGGCTCTAACTAATACAGATTAGCTCCTAGCTCACCTATTGAGTGCAGGTCACACACAGAGAATCCGGTGTCTCTAGCCAGCAAGGCAGCCAGCTTCCTAGACATCTTCCAGGCATAATTCCCCCTGACTGACAGCCTGGATTGTGCTTTTATTTCCCACTAACGATCCCAGCTGGCTACACCTGAGGATCCCTCAGGCTAGGGGAAAAATCTGCCCTGGAATGGGGTAGACTGGGGAGGTCCCACTACCAAACTTACCTTCCCAATCCAAATAAAATCCAGCCCTTGAACATTTAACAAAACTGTCTCAGCAACCTACACTTTGCTAAAATCACTTTAGCTTTTCTGGATTTTACTTACCTCACCTAGTTGAGGAAACTGGGTAAGATATACACCCCTTCCAAGACTTTTTTATACACTTTACCACATACTGTATCCGCCCCCTCTTCTCCAGACCAGAGGTCTGGGCACTTTCAGCCACCATACAGTGTATCCTGGACAATGCATCTGCGTTTCCCTGCAATTTCCCCAGCCTATGCTCAACCTTGAAATTATCATTTTGCAGGGAGAGAAAGCACCTGGTTACTCTTGCATTTTTTCCTTATTTTGTTTCATCCAGGTTAAAGGAGCATGAGCTGTCACCAACCAAAATTTTCTCCCCAGCAGGTAATATTTAAGTGACTCCAGAGCCTATTTAATGGCCAGACATTCTCGTTCCACTATCACATAATTTTTCTCTGCCAGGGTCAAATTCCTGCTTAGGTACATCACTGGGTGCTCCTACCCATTTATTACTAGTTGTGACAGGACCGCTCCCAAGCCTGCATCAGGCGCATCCGTCTGGACCAGAAACGCCTTTCTGTAATCCAGGGAAATGAGCACTGGTTGTTGACAGAGGCTTTTCTGCCTCTGGGGTCCACTTCACCGACTTAGGGCCTTTCTTTAAGTCAGTCAATGGTGATAAAATTTTTACCGGGGGAATTGGTTGCGACACCTCCTTAGTCATGGTCTGTGTGGCCACCAAGGATTACCGATCTTTCCACGACTTGATCAGATTTATGTGGTAAATCTGGAAGGGTTTTCCCTTCCTGGTTGGTGCACCATATAGTTCACCTCGCCCACTTTTTCCACAATATCATAGGGACCCTGCCACTTTGTCAGAAACGTACTCTCTACAGTGATAATTTAGATCAGGACTCTGTCCCCGGAATTAAAGCTCCTTACCCTGGCAGATCTGTTGTAGATTTTCCTTTGAGCCTTCTGAGCTCTTTGCAGATGCTATTTAACTATGGGCATCACGGTCGCTATCTGGTCTTGCATTTGAGCCACATGTCCATGTTTCGTAGGGGCACTGCTTCCGGGTACCGAGTGGCATAGTACAACACAACCAAGATATACTGTGTCCCCTAGCCAACTTAACAATGGGACCCACCAAATCCATCGCAATTCTTTCAAAAGGTACCTCAGTGATGAGAAGAGGTACTAAAGGACTACAAAAATGTGGGGCCAGGGCAGTTTTCTGGCAGGTGGGGCAATAAGTCACAGTATAATTTTTCCTACTTATACACTCCATGCCAGTAAAACCTTTGTAGTACTCTCTCTTGTGTTTTGCTAGCGCCCAAATGATTGCCATGTAAGTGACTATGTGCCAGATCTAGTACCATACGGTGATAGGGTTTTGGTACCAGAAGCTGCTTCAGAATTTTGTTGTTAATTTAGTTAATCGATTCAGAAATTTCTGGTCAGCTTCTGGTTCCTGTGGTACACCATATATCACTGTAAAATTTCCTCAAGCACTCATGAGAGTGGGGTCTCTAAATTACTCCATTCTAAAATTACCTCGAGACACTTCTAAGTCCAATACATTTTGCCCCGATGGGGAAGCTTCCTTTATCCCCGCTAACACCTGCAACAGAAAAGTGTCATCATCATCATCATATATTTCATACAACTTCACATTTTTATTATGAACCTCACCTGCACCATTGTTTTCAATGGTCTTTTCCCTTACACCATTTAAAGGGGAAGGCACAGATTCTGCAGGGGTTTCTTCCCTGGCTGCATAAGAGTCACAATTGGAAGTCTCTGCCCAGAATCACATCATGCAGTCTTTTTACTACCCCGACTTTATAGGTTACAGTCCTAGTCGGAGTCACCAGCTTAACCCGAGCCACGGGGTAAGACTTGGCATCCCCGTGGATGCACAGCACATTTATGCTTTTGTCCAGCACATAATTCCCAGCCACGAAGCTGGCATGCACCAAGGTGACCAGACTACCAGAGTCCGAAAAAGCCCTAATGGAGCAGTCATTTACCACCAGAGTACATATCTGCGGCTCAGCCTCTAGTCCTGGTGAGGCCGCACAGACTAGCACCGCATAGAGCGACTGTCTCCAGCTAGTTTCACACTCCATGGGCTTTGAGGTAAGAGGGCAATGGGCAGCAATGTGTCCCCACTCACGGCACCTCCAGCACTGGAGCATCGAATGTCTCCTCGGTGGGAAGACCTCTCCAGGATCAGACTGCCCATGGGACTCAGTCTTAGGCCCACGCCCCCAACCTCTAGAGCCTTGCTCCCTCTTGCACCCTTCCATACACCCCTAACAGCCGTAACTCTCTTACCCATAGATGATACGGGTCGGATACTCCAGAGAGATGTTGGTGCGGCAGGGACATAACAGTGCTAGTCCTCAGTTGCTAGGAACCTTTCCACCAGGTTAACGAGCTGGTCAGCAGTTTTGGGGTCCCCATGTCCAACCCACTGCTATAGCTCTGCAGGGAGGGCTCTAAAATAGGGTGTATATCTTTGTTCAAGATGTGAGCAAATTACCAGTTTGGAATCGCAAATCGAGTCTCTAAACGTGCAAGTTGCAAAACTGAAAGGCATTGACAATTTGCAAAAGAGTTTGCTTCTCACCGAGCAAGCACTCTTTGGGGTAGATGAGGGGGAGAGTGACAGAGAGGAGGCTGAGGAAAGTAAGGTAGCTAGCTGGGTAATAGTTAGAAAGTGGGGTAGAGGGAAGAGTGCCAGGGAGGCTAGCCCTGATCTGACACACCCCAACAAGTTTGCACGTTTGGCAGATGAGGGGGATGTCAGTCCAGGGACGGCACTGCTGCAGCCGGACACTTCCTCTGCCATTCAGGGGAATGTCATCTACAGTAAGCAGGTGAGCAGGAGAGCAGGGCAGGCCAGACAGGTGCTGGTAGTGGGAGACTCCATTATTAGGGAAACAGATAGGGAAATCTGTCACAAAGACAGTGATCGCCGAACAGTGTGCTGTCTACCTGGCGCTAGAGTTCGACACATAGCGGATCGGGTTGACAGATTACTTGGAGGGGCTGGAGAAGATCCAGCAGTCATGGTCCATATCGGAACCAATGACAAAGTTAGGGGTAGGTGGGGAGTCCTTAAAAATTATTTCAGGGATTTAGGTCAAAAGCTTAGGGCAAGGACCTCAAAGGTAGTATTTTCCAAAATACTACCTGTACCGCAGGCCACACAAGAAAGGCAGTGGGAGATTAGGGAGATTAACAAGTGGCTCAAGAACTGGTGTAGGAAGGAGGGGTTTGGGTTCCTGGAGAACTGGGCCGACTTCTCTATCGGCTACAGGCTCTATCGTAGGGACGGGCTGCACCTCAATGGGGAAGGGGCAGCTGTGTTGGGGAAGAAGATGGCTAGAAGGTTGGAGGAGTGTTTAAACTAGGGACTGTGGGGGAGGGAAATTACATTATAGGAGGCGAAGATAGTGCAGATAGAGACCGGAGGCAAGGTAGTGGGACTGGGGGAGGAATGGAAGGAGGTACTAGAACAGTTCAGAAGGAAAGGTGTAGGGTAAACTGAGGAACTGATAAAACTGGGGAAGTGGAATTAGTGATGTGTGAGAAGGACTATGACATAGTGGGAATAACTGAGACATGGCTGGATGATAGCTATGACTGGGCAGTTCATGTACAAGGTTACAGTCTGTTTAGAAAGGATCGTCAAAACCAGAGAGGGGGAGGGGTCTGCCTTTATGTAAAGTCCTGTCTAAAGCCCACACTCCGTGAAGATATAAGTGAGGGACATGAACATGTGGAGTCACTGTGGGTAGAGATACATGGAGCTAAAAACAATAATAAATTAGTAATAGGAGTTTACTATAAACCACCTAATATACCAGAGTCCACAGAAAATCTACTACTAAATGAGATAGACAAGGCAGCAAATCATAATGAGGTGGTTATTATGGGGGACTTCAACTACCCAGATATAGACTGGAAAACTGAAACTTGTATATCTCATAAAGGAAACAGGTTCTTGACAATAACCAAAGACAATTACCTCTCCCAACTGGTTCAGGACCCAACTAGAGGAACGGCCATACTGGACTTAGTATTAACCAATAGGCCTGACAGAACAACAGACGTGCAGGTTGGAGGACACCTGGGAAATAGTGACCATAAAGTAATAACCTTCCAATTATCATTTAAAAAAGCGTTTCTACAGGGAAGAACAAAAATACCAAACTTCAAAAAAGCTAAATTTAGCCAACTAAGAGAGGCCATAGGCCTAACTAACTGGGACAAAGTCCTCCAAAAAAAAAAAATACAGCCACAAAATGGGATATCTTTAAAAGCATCCTAAAATCTCATTGTGAGAGGTACATACCATATGGGAATAAAAGGTTAAGGAACAAAAAGAAACCAATGTGGATAAACAGAACTGTAAAGAAAGCAATAAATGACAAAAAGAAAGCATATAAAAGACTAAAACAGGAGGGTAGCACGGAAAAAAAACATGTAAAAAACAAATAAAAGTGGCCAAACTAGAGACCGAGAGATTAATTGCCAAAGAGAGTAAAACTAACCCTAAAATGTTCTTCAATTATATAAATATTAAAAGTATAAATATGAAGGTGTCGGCCCTTTAAAGAGTAATGAGGGGGGAGTCGCAGAGAGCGATGAGGAGAAAGCAAAGGTGTTAAATATTTTTTTCTCCAATGTATTCACTGAGGAAAATAAACTGTCAGATGAAATGCTAAATGTCAAAATAAATTCCCCATTAAAAGTGTCCTGTCTGACCCAGGAAGAAGTACAACAGCGATTTAAAAAGATTAAAATAGACAAATCACCAGGACTGGATGGGATACACCCCCGCATCGTAAGGGAATTAAGTAATGTCATAACCAGACCCTTATTTCGGATATTTGCAGACTCTATACTGACATGGAATGTCCCACAGGATTGGTGCATAGCAAATGTGGTGCCAATATTTAAAAAAGGTCCAAAAACAGAGCCTAGAAACTATAGGCCAGTAAGTTTAACATCTGTTGTGGGTAAACTATTTGAAGGTTTTCTGAGAGATGCTATGTTAGAGCATCTCAACAGAAATAAGCAAATAACGCCATATCAGCATGGCTTCATGAGGGATCGGTCATGCCAAACTAATTTAATCAGTTTCTATGAGGAGGTAAGTTCTAGACTTGACAGCGACGAATCAATGGATGTCGTATATCTGGACTTCTCCAAAGCATTTGACACTGTACCACATAAAAGGTTAGTATATAAAATGAGAATAAAGGACTGGGAGAAAATGTCTGTGATCTTGTAGAAGGCTTGCATAGTAAAATATCATTTTTTTTCGCAGATGGCACTAAACTGTGTAAAGTAATTAACACTGAAGAGGACAGTATACTACTACAGAGCGATCTGGATAGACTGGAGCTTGGGCAGATAAGTGGCAGATGAGGTTTAACACTGACAAATGTAAAGTTATGCACATGGGAAGGAATAATGCAAGTCACCCGTACATACTAAATGGTAAAACACTCGGTAACACTGACATGGAAAAGGATCTAAGATTTTAATAAACAGCAAACTAAGCTGCAAAAACCAGTGTCAGGCAGCTGCTGCCATGGCCAATTAGATAATGGGTTGCATCAAAAGGGGCATAGATGCCCGTGATGAGAACATAGTCCTACCACTTTACAAATCATTAGTCAGACCACACATGGAGTATTGTGTACATTTCTGGGCTCCTGTGAACAAGGCAGACATAGCAGAGCTGGAGGGGGTCCAGAGGAGGGCAACTAAAGTAATAACTGGAATGGGGCAACTACAGTACCCTGAAAAATTATCAAAATTAGGGTTATTCACTTTAGAAAAAAAGACGACTGAGGGGAGATCGAATTACTATGTATAAATATATCAGGGGTCAGTACAGAGATCTTTCCCATCATCTATTTATCCCCAGGACTGTAACTGTGACGAGGGGACAACCTCTGCGTCTGGAGGAAAGAAGGTTTGTACACAAACATAGAAGAGGATTCTTTACGGTAAGAGCAGTGAGACTATGGAACTCTCTGCCTGAGGAGGTGGTGATGGTGAGTACAATAAAGGAATTCAAGAGGGGCCTGGATGTATTTCTGGAGTGTAATAATATTATAGGCTATAGCTACTAGAGAGGGGTCATTGATCCAGGGAGTTATTCTGATTGCCTGATTGGAGTCGGGAAGGAATTTTTTATTCCCCTAAAGTGGGGAAAATTCGCTTCTACCTCATAGTTTTTCTTTTTGCCTTCCTCTGGATCAACTTGCAGGATGACAGGCCGAACTAGATGGACAAATGTCTTTTTTCGGCCTTATGTACTATGTTACTATTTTACTACTTTCTCCACGATCTGGGCCGGTGTAGAAGACTCGGGTTCCAGCTATTTTCATACTAGATGGATCATACATCTGATACCGGGCAGGCATGTCTATGGTGTAGCTCCACGTGACCCTCTGGGCACGAACTGCCCAAGCAAGCCAGGACCTCCATTTTGTACTTGGCATAGTCCCGGATGTGCTGTTCCCTGAGGTCATAGTAGGCCTTCTGTGGTTCACCGGACAGAAAGTGCGCAAGGACCTCTGCCCACTCTGCTAATGGTGGTCTCTCTCTCTGCCACTCTCTCAAACACTGTCAGGTAGTGTCACGAGGGTGCCAAGAGCCACGTCTGGCTCCGTTATACCCGGGGTCAGGAAGTCACAGCGGGTGGCTGCGCGCTCTATGTCTAAAGATCACGCTGTTTCTTAATGATAGTTTTCTGTGTTTACCTTACTATCCTTTTTGTCTCACTCAGGGATCCGTAGCTTCTCCTCCTCAGCTGTTTCTTGTCTGTCACTCCCAATCTCCTTATATTATCCTCTCTCACTTCTCTGGTTGCCAGATATAGAGCTTCCTGCCTGGACTTCTATACTGACCCACTGGAGCTGTGAATCCTGGTTGTTGTTCCAGAGTGTTACCCTCCAGATCCCTGCTGGGCTTTTTGTTGTCTTCTGTTGTCGCCCACCTGGGATTATATGTTGTCTGTATTGTCTGTCCTCCCCTTGGTGTTTTCCTTTAGAGTTAGTGGTGCGGACTAGTGTTCCCACCACCCTATTCACTATCTAGGGCTCATCTTAGGGAAAGCCAGGGTTTTAGGCACGCGATCGGCGTACGGGTGAGGAACCCGTCTAGGGACGTCAGGGCAGTCAGGTGCCAGCCTCAAGGTGAGATAGGGGTCACCACCTTTCCCTCTCCCTTGGACAGAGCCTTCCCTTTTCCCTCCCTTTGTGTCACGTATGTGATAGGCACGCCGGTCGTGATAGGTAGGCCTCAATGTCATCTTCAGCTACACAGCCTTTCTCACATTAAAAGTCTCTGGGGGGCTTACCGCCACTCGTTGGGTTGGAGCTACAACAGTCTCTCTTAATACAGCAATCTGCTCCACCAGTAAACGATTGGTTTCCTGCTGTTGGGCCTGGGCCAGTACCTGCTGCTTCAGGATTTCCTCCATTGCAGTCGACGAACTTTGCAAAGCTGCAGCTTTCACCCAGGACAATAACGCATCAAGTGTCATGCCGTTACCCCTAGCAACTTGCTCTTGTCCGCATCCTCCACCAATTGTAAGGGGTTGCTCTCTCAACCAGGGCGGCGGTGACAGATTCGTTTGCAGACGACAAGATTAAAGTCCAACTTGATGCTTTATTTTATGACACTCCGGCAATTTATAGGCAACTCCAGTTATTATTCACTGGGTACGTTGTCGATCTAGCATCACAAAACATAAATCAAACTAAATAAACTATGAATGTAAGTGGCACTACTGTGTGGTTGACAACTCTGATCTAAAACTACAGGTCCTGTGATGTAACAGTCCTGTGTTACTGAGACAGTGCAGTTTCTAGGTAAAATTTCTCTCAGGGCGAGTGTCAAAAAATCTCCCCCCCCACCCCGGACGGTCACAGTGACGCACCCAGTGACCCACTGTCCCATAGACGCAGGCTTCTTTCTCAGCACTGCTCCGGGCGGGCGGTGGCAGGCAGTGCGGGCGGCGGTGCTCACCTCACTCACTGTACGTCACGCAGTGCGTGAGGTACAGTGAGTGAGCGCCGCCGCCCGCACTGCCTGCCTGTGGGGGGACATTATTTTTAATAAGGATCACTATGGACATTATTTAGAATGGAGGCTGCTGTGGATGTCATTATAACTGTATAATGTCTGATAGGCCTAGTCCTGAGTTATATTACCCTGCCCTGTATAATAATGTACCCTGATACCCCTTAGTTATATTACTCCAGCGGGGTAATATAACTAAGGGGTATCAGGGATAGGTACATTATTATACAGGGCATGGGCAGGGTAATATAACTCAGCTCAGGACTAGGCCTATCAGACATTATACAGTTATAATGAGTAATGACACCAACAGCAGCCTCCATTCTAAATAATGTCCATAGTGATCCTTATTAAACTTAATTTCCCCCACAGTGACAGTGGCCCCCATTTTCATGTCTCCCACAGTGGCCCCCCCATTGTAATTAATGCCCCCCCATTGTAATTAATTCCCCCCATTGTAATTAATGCCCCCCCATTGTAATTAATGCCCCCCATTGTAATTAATGCCCCCCATTGTAATTAATGCCCCCCATTGTAATTAATGCCCTCCCATTGTAATAATGCCCCCCCATTGTAATTAATGCCCTCCCCCCCCCCCCCATTGTAATTAATGCCCCCCCAGACCATCACTCGCCTCACAGCAGGCATCAGCACTGCTCAGGGGCTCAGGGCGGGCGGTAACAGGCAGGCAGTGCGGCGCTCACTCACTAACTGTATGTCACGCACCTGCGCCGCCTAGTGGGAGGAGCAGGCGCGTGACGTCAGTAAGTGCCGCCCGCACTGTCTGAAGAGTGAGAGGACTCGGCACTCGGGCGCAGGTCAGGCGAGATGTCAGAGGGAGGGAGCCAGGGAGCATGGCCGAGAAACGACAAGAGGGCGCCCCTGCCGGCGCCCCCCTTCTGACAGCGCCCCGGGCGGCCGCCCGTCCCGCCCGCCCCTAGAAACGGCCCTGTACTGAGATCACTGCACTTACCTAGCAGTGAGTTAAAGTAATTTTCAGATCCATGTGAGCTTCACTGTAAAAATAATAGAAGTTGCCATTATTCATGCCCTGTGTGGTCATAATTGCTATAAAAGAGAAATCCGTATTCTTTGCATACTGTATGGTCATGTCACAATGGGAACTGATTAATTTGCAAACATTTCCATGTGCCGTGTTATGTGCAGTATTGGGTGGTAATATCTATTTACAATGCTGTATCCAAAACAGGTTGTGGTTAAAGTAATTGCCATGTGCTAGCAACAACACATACAATATGCTGTACACAGGAAGAAAACGCCCAAATGAATCTGTCAACTATATTTGCCTTTTCTTTTGTCACTTTTTAAAAGATCAAAGCGACTTTTCATATACGGGCAATCATCTATGATTAATCTGCATTTTCTCATTACCAAGATGAAGGAAGTATGATAAACTGACTGTACAAAATGCATATGCATTATTGAAGTCGGAATACTCGTTGCACAGGTCAATAGATGACATACTTCTACAAGGAAGGAGTCGGTATCATTCCCAAGCCAACTTGACTCAGCATGTCTTTTATTGGTCCTCATTTGGCAGTTGGTATTCATACCTTGTTTCTAGTGACTGGCGTATTAGCAAATTTATTCATCCTGATAGTTAATTTCCAAGACTGGTTAAAAACCCATGATTCCAACCCAGCAACACTTATAATCAACAGCATTGCCCTCATCAATCTCTTCTTCCAAGGAGCAGTTGCATTTAATGAGGTCGCCAGCTTCATGTTTGTGGAGTTCTACATACAAGTCTGGGTGGTAAATCCTTTGGTCATCATCATGTCTTCATTGGCATTCTCAAGCCTTTGGTGCTCCACCTGTCTATGCTTCTACTACTTCATTAAGATAATCAATTTCAGCAGCTCCTTTTTTCACAAGCTCAAGGCAAAGATTCCTGCAGTTGTACCATGGTTACTCATTATTTCTGTTGCTGTATCTTGGTCAGTTGGGGTACCAGCCTACTGGGATCTATACATGGACATTAAGCCTATGCCTGCTCTTACAGCTCACAATGCAACATTATTATTTTCTGCCACTCTTAAAAGCAAATGCAAATGTCTATTTGAGATGTATATGTTGTTTGCTGCTCTTGCTTTTTCTATAATATTTATCACTGCTGGATCCATCATCACCTCTTTGTGTAAGCATATGATACGCATGAAGAAAAGCAATGAAGGTTCAGGAAATTCAAGAATTCATTCTCATTTATCAGCGGCTAAAACAGTGACTTCTCTTCTTCTACTGTATTTGATATTTTTTGGTTTTCTGAGTTCATTATTTAGTGAAGTGGAGAATGCTAGGAGCTTAATATTTTTCCTTTCATTTATTGTGGTTTCCAGTTTTCCAACATTTAATTCAATAATTTTGATAATGGGGAACCGGAAGTTATCAAACAGCATGAAGAACCTTTTATGTATGAGATTAACTGCTGCTAACACTGAAGTTACTATAACTACCTACTAACATTATCTATGTTGACCCTCCACTACTAGGCAATTTTTACTTCTTCTCTATATCCTGATTAATCTACACAATGATTGTCACCACCTTTCATTATTGAACTATAAAAGATGTTATGATGTGTATAATCCTATTGTTTCTGTAACAAATAAATGGTCCTTTTTCTGTAGTGTTTAAATTTACTTATCAATTATTTTATGAGTTAATTGGTCATCGAAAGGACAGTGTATGTTTATGTGTGCCCCTGCAAGATCCTAAAATTGTATGCATATGAAATATTGTGCAATATGTTATGACATAAGGAATATGGATGGAGATAAGAAGATGGGTATGGTAAATATATGCTCCACCTTTCATTATTGAACTACATGTATAACAGATGTTAGTCTCAAAGAATGATCAGGTTACACTAAAGCATCACAGTACAAATGCTATAAAATAAGTAACATGGATAGAGATAAGAAGCTAAATATATTTTTCAATATTTAATTCCACAGATTAATAGTACATGAATATAGTCCTTGGATAACATTTGTCAGACTATCACAAAACTATTCTCATAAGGAAGAGAATACATGCTATGAAAAACAAAAACAAAAAATGAAAGCTAAAATGAAACAAAGACATGACTGCAGATAGTTATCATGTGAAGAAAAAAAGGCTGAGTAATACTGTATGTGCTGTTAATCTAAACCTCCCACTTTTTTATAAGAATTTTGTGCAAGAAAAAATATTTTCATGTACACATGTTGTGTTAACCAAAGTAATAACTTAATTTATGTGAGGTTGAGATGAGAATTTCCAGTACCTGATAATGATCAGTTTAGTTGACATCAGAAGGTGGATAACCAGCTGTCTACATTCAGAAACAATGGAAACAAGTCCATAGCAATCAACAGTAAAGTTAAAAAGGGCAACAAAAACATAGAGTATCTGGGAATGTCTCTGGTTTGGGAATATTGATGATCAAAGCTGTCAATATTTCTTAGGCTAGTTTCACACTGGTGTTCATGCAGCGATAATTGTCCAGCCGATTCTCTGCCGAGTTGTGGCCGGGTCTCCACTGGTCCCCATTATAGTTAATGGGGTCTGACAGCATCCATGTAGCTTCCAGCAATGCCGGATACAGAGAGTCAGACAATACTGATGAGATACTGATGAACGCTAGTGTGAAACTAGCCATAGGAGAATTTATCAGTTTTGGCTGCTAAATGCAGATTGGGAATAAATAGATGGGATGGGCAGCAAGGTGGCTCAGTGGTTTGCACTGAAGCCTTTCAGCGCTAAAGACCAAGGCTCATATCGACCAAAAACAACATCTGTATCAAGTTTGTATGTTCTCCCCGTGTTTAGGTGGGTTTCCTCCAGGTACTCAGGCATACAGACGGGGAACTTAGATTGTGAGCTTCATTGGGGGACCGCAAGCAATGATAATGGCTGTAAAGTGTTGTGGAATATGTCCACTTTATATAATTGAAGTAAATAAATGGGATAACTTTCTATACTAATATTTGGTAAAGCAATCGGCTCCAGGTGCCTTGTACCCTGAAATAGTGATGGACGAACATCGGCCGGGACGGTTCGCGAACCGCAAGTTCGCGGCAGGCCCTATTCACTTTAATGGCAGGCGAACCTGAAAAAACTTCAGCTCCTATTTTCAGCCACCAAATACTTACAAGAAGTGCACAAATCGTCCCACAACATGGACAGTGACATACTAGAGGGGGATCAATGGCAAAAATTCCCACAAAAAATATGTATTTTAATTAGGGGCCATTTTTATGCGTCTTAAATTGAAACTCTCAAAAATGTGCCCTGCTGGAGCCTAGAAATGTTTTATTTTAGGCCACGGGCAGGGGCGTAACGATCGCGGTCGCAGGGAGTGCGACTGCGACCGGGCCCGGCGGGGGGAGGGGCCCGCTGTACTAACATGTAATGAAGCGCTGTGACGGGGCCCAGCATGAAGTACAGTGACAATGCCGGGCCCCCATCAGGGTGCTCCATTACATGTTTAATATGAAGCAAGGTGGGGGAGGTTTGCGCAGAGGGGGGGAGGAGGAAGAGGGGGGACGCGCGCACTCACTCACTCACATACAGTCCGCCCGGCATTTCTTGTCACTGCCAGGCTGTATCCAGATCATCAGTGAAGCAGGAGCTCTAGAGCTCCCTCTGCTGGCCGCACATCGCGCTGCTGGCTGTGGGAGGAGCTCTGAAGGCCCGGGAAACTGCCTTCAGCACAGCCAGCAGTGCCATGTGAGTGTGGCACCGCAACACCAGGGAAGAGGGTAAGTATGTGTTTTTTTATTTTCTTTTCCTAACACTGCAGACTGGGGGCAAAGGGGAAGGGGGTTGATGGGCACAACTAGAGTGAGGGGGCACAAAAGTGGGCATCTCTACTGAGGGGGCACCTAATATGTCATAACTACTGTGAGGGGGGCACATATAAAGGCATAACTATGAGGGGGCACATATATCAACTACTGTGAGGGGGGCACATAATCTAGCATAACCACTGTGAGGGGCACATATGTGGGCATATTTAATGTGAGGGGCACATAATCTGGCATAACCACTGTAGGGGGGCACATATCTGGTCATAACTACTGTGAGGGGCACATAATCTGGCATAACTACTGTGAGGGGTAACATATCTGGCCATATCCACTGTGAGGGGCACATATCTGGGCATAACCACTGTGAGAGGGCACATATCTGGGCAAACCCCTGTGAGCGGGCACATATCTGGGCATATCCACTGTGAGGGGGAACTTATCTGGGCATAACTACTTTGAGGGGGCACATATCTGGCATAAATACCGTGAGGGGGCACATATTTGGCATAACTACTGTTAGGGGGCACATATTTGGCATAACTACTGTGAGGGACACATATCTGGGCATAACTACTGTGACAGGAACAAAGGTAGGCATAACTGCTGTGAGGGGCCACAAGAAGGACATAACTTTTGTGAAGGGACCACAAGGTGGGCTTAATTACTGTGAAAGGCCACAAGGTGGGCATTAGTACTGTGAGGGGCCACAATGTAGACATTAGTACTGTGTGGTTGCACTTAGGGGAAATGTCCTAAATTACCCTGCTATACATTGGCATAGCTCAGTCTACCAGGCCAGCACAGTGCCCCCTGCTAGTAGTTTCATAGGGGCAGTCACCATCCCTTCCTTATGTGATTATTCTTTTTTTCTCTATCACCACAGGAACCTTGTTCTGGATCCAGCGGACATCACGCCGACGCCAGAGACACCCTGGATGAGGTAGGACCAGATTTTATTAGGACTGGGTGAGTGTAGCCATGCATTGGGCTTAGGGCTCTTTAACACGAGCGGATCCCGTGTGGCTAAACTGCTGTGTGAAAGAAAGCCAAGCCCCGCTCCGGACAGCAGAGACACTGAGTAGTAACATGATTGATAATGCTCTTTGCCTCTCTGTGATCGTTTTGCTACAAAATCACGGTGACAACTTTATCTCATTGTGATTTTGTAGTAAAAAGGTCACAGAGAGGCACGGAGCTGTCTCTGCTGTCCGGAATGGGGCTTGGCTCTCATTCACGCAGCGGACTAGCCGCACGGGAAAGAGCCCTTAGTAAGAAATTCTGCCGCTTCTTTGTATAAATGGGGGGGGGGGGGCCCGATCCAAAGTTTGCACTGGGGCCCATAACACTCTAGTTACGCCACTGGCCACGGGAGTACAGGCCCTAAACATTAGGCATTCACCGGACAGAAAACATCAAGTGATTATGTGGCTGGAGGCATATTAGACAGTCATTAGATATGAATTTTACTGCATGCCAGTGGAGTATAGGCCCCAAAAATTATTCATTCAATGTTCAGAAAAGAACAAGCTTTGTCTTCTTCTCATTGTCTGTCGCTAGTAGAGGCCTAAGCATGGCAGGCAGGGTCCACCACAAGTATCTTGCTGGATGAGCAGCCAATACTGCACTTGCATCAATCTTGAAAGGATTTGGCTCCAGGTGTAGAGAAATTGTTTTTTTGGAATGCTTTCTCCATTGCAACACCCTCCACGTCGTTGAATAAACTGAAGACTGTCAGATTCTTTACTAATAAAAAAATGAAATGTTATTAAATTTATTTTATTATGAAATTTATTCCATATATATGGGGGTCCCACACGGGTTCTACACACTTCCAAAATAAAGTGGGGCGAATAGATGACGATGATCAGGACGCTCCATGATCTTCCCAGGAGCTGCTTTTGGGAGCCGCGGTTCATTTCTGAGACGTCTGTGTGGGAATCCAAAGACCATCTCCATCTCCGTGCACCACAGGATGTCCTCCTCCTCCTGTGTTAGGAAAAATTAAATTGTTATTATAAAATGTATTAAACATTTTATTATTACATTTATTAAATATAATAAGGATGCCCTAATTTCCATTCCATGATGACTGGGAACCCCTGACGAAGAGACTGGGCCCTAGTTGGTTTAAATTGTGATTAAATTTGCAACTTTCCGGGTTCCAAGCAATCTTGAAGCTTTGTCTTCTTCTCATTGTCTGTCGCTAGTAGAGGCCTAAGCATGCCAGGCAGGTTCCCCCAGAAGTATCTTGCTGTATGAGCAGCCAATACCGCACTTGCATCAATCTTGAAAGAATTCAGCTCCAGGTGGAGAGTAATATTTTTTTTGGAATGCTTTCTCTATCGCAACACCACGTTGTTGAATAAACAGAAGACCGGCCGATTCTCTCCTGTCTTACGCAACATTTAATTTTTATTATAAAATTTATTAAATATTTTAACATTGATTTTATTAAACCAAAACTTGATTAAAATGATAAGAAAGTATACCTTAATTTTCCAAAACTATCCTAATAACTCAAGTATGAACTCTGCCTTATAGGTCGATGTTAGTGTCAAAAAGAAGTGCACTTGTTTTACACCCTTGTCAGCTGATTCCACATAGATGTCTACATAACCCGTTCTATTACACGCTTATAAAAGTAGAGCCCCCTGAGTGGAGAGGATGTCAGCAGTAAGTTTGTGTTGACGTCACTGATTAATTTGCCCTTCCTCTGATTCGTCAGAACAATAATCCACAAAAAACGGATCCTGTCTTTGGAGCATATGCCTTTACCCGGTCAGCATTTGCTCAGTATTGCTAATGCAAATAAAAACAGGAGTGGATCTAAAACAGAGATGACACGTGAATGGAATATTTTTATGTCTTCTGTGTTTTGTCTACCAAATTATAAGCCAATTCTGATGGGACCATACATATCAGAATGTAGAAGAGGTAACCAGTGGCACTACACCGCACCTATAGTTATTTTGGATACCAATACCGAGGAGTGATGCCTTCCGGTGGTGCTCAGCCTATAGCAGCAGTAAATATGCAAATATCTTCAAACAAAGGAGAATATTCAAAACGAGCGGCAATCACTGATTGTAGAAAGGTACACTTTATTCCATTGCAGGAGGGGGGTGCATACAGTGCAAACACAGCAATGAGCAACAGCCGTTTTGCGCGTGTGTGCGCTTCTTCTGGCTTATGGTCTGATGGGACCATACAGGCCTTACAGCTGCTACACAGACAGGATCTGTTGTGCGTCTCATTTTTCCTTCCTTCTGACTGTCATATATCTTCTATATGAAAGAATCTTCATATAAAAGAGAGGATACATTTTTTTTTTTATATTATCCTTCAGGCGGACATAAAAAAAACGCCTCTAAGTTCTTTTTATCAAGTATCTTAATTTGATTTGTGCAAGCAGTGAAACAAAGGAACAATTGTATATGCAAAATATATAATCGTTTATTATAAAAACCAAGAATATAAAACAATACAACTGCAAAACAAATGATGAAGTTACAAAGTAACACCCAAAATGTACCACACGGTGGTGTTGACACACCCCTATCTGATCAGCACAGTATGATGACAACCAGTGTCATACTTTTAACAAACAGACTCATATACCAAGAGAAACTTAGTATCTTCTGTTATCAAACAGGCTATAACAATAAAACACGGATTTACAGATTTATATCCCTTGACTCTGTTTTCCGTTGACCAATCAAAAATATATGATATTAATATGATAAAATATTCAGCTCGGCAATCAGACTAAGGAAAATAACTTTCCAAGGATTTAGCTCTCTTTTCAAATAATGTCAGATCTTCCATTAACAATATGCATCTTTGCTAAGAGAATAATCAGCATTATGGAGGCACTTAACACTATATATTCCCACAGTATGGGAACTCTTGGCTATATACCGAGATAAATATCTTATTAATATCATGAATAGTAAACAAAATATACGTTACCGGGTCAAAGGTAGACAGAGTTCAGATGGGACTAGTTCTGAAGAACTTTCCTAGTAATCCAAAAAGAATAATCCAAGTTTCTTCTGATAAAGTTTTTCTTTTTGATTAAATGAATGGATCAATGGATATATGGATTTTTTTTCCCTCTCTCTCTAGTTCTCTCTTGCTACCCCACACACTAGTAATTATTCCCCCCCTTATCTAAGAATCATCCCCTTTAGGTTAGGGATTCCCAATCAGGTAAGGTGGGTGTACTTGCATGCTAATAACACCATGATGTCATATCAACTCCTAATATGGTAAAGAACAAATAATGAAATAATATAATATTGTCCATCTCCAGATGGCACTGCAGTATTGTAAATGAACATCACAACTTTAAGCATACAAAATTAAATATCTAATAATACGTTTTCAGGACCTTGTTGACCTTTCTATATAAATCATTGAGGAAGGTCTTTCCCTGACACTTTTAATTACCTATATCCTGGACTTGTTGGAGTTGACTGTCTTCTCCTATCTTTTTGAAATATAAATTGACTTGATGAAAATTTTATATAACTGCTTTGATGCTTGGCATCGGAACTTGTACATTTCACTTATCTACATCCATGAATAACTATTGTTTTGAAATGGCATTTACTCTTCCCAGAAATCCAATTAAACATAAACTTACTTGTTTCTATAGCTTCTACAATACCTTCTAAATGGTAAATACATGGTATGACATATATATATATAAATCGATAAATTGTTACACATAGATAATACATTATATGAATTATTGATTAACATATGTTGTAAACTAAATATACCATGCAGAGATATATATAATATAATTATGAATATATAAATTGAACTTCATATAGCAGGTGTGCCTCAAGGACATAAAAACCTTATCAAGTAACCTTGTTCCCTCCAGACAGATATGTCTTAGGGAGTTGACTTACTCCTAGAGTTGAGCGAACACCTGGATGTTCGAGTTCGAGAAGTTCGGCCGAACTTCCCTGAAATGTTCGGGTTCGAAGTCAACAGGGACCCGAACTTTTCGGAACTAAAAAGGCTGTAAAACAGCCCAGGAAAGGGCTAGAGGGCTGCAAAAGGCAGCAACATGTAGATAAATCCCCTGCAAACAAATGCTCCTGGAGGGAAACGCCAAATGGAAAAGGACTTAGGAAAACTAGAAGAATGGTCAGAACTCTGGCAACTGAAATTTAATGTGGATAAGTGCAAGATAATGCACCTGGGGCGTAAAAACCCAAGGGCAGAATATAGAATATTCGACACAGTCCTGACCTCAGTATCTGAGGAAAGGGATTTAGGAGTAATTATTTCAGAAGACTTAAAGGTGGGAAGACAAGGTAATAGAGCAGCACGAAATGCAAGCAGAATGCTTGGATGTATAGGGAGAGGTATAAGCAGTAGAAAGAGTGAAGTGCTTATGCCGCTGTACAGAACACTGGTGAGACCTCACTTGGAGTATTGTGCGCAGTACTGGAGGCCATATCTCCAGAAGGATATAGATACTCTAGAGAGAGTTCAGAGAAGAGCTACTAAACTGGTCCATGGATTGCAGGATAAAACTTACCAGGAAAGGTTAAAAGACCTTAATATGTATAGCTTGGAAGAAAGAAGAGACCGAGGGGGTATGATAGAAACTTTTAAATACATAAAGGGAATCAACTCGGTAAAGGAGGAGAGCATATTTAAAAGAAGAAAAACTACCACAAGAGGACACAGTTTTAAATTAGAGGGGCAAAGGTTTAAAAGTAATATAAGGAAGTATTACTTTACTGAGAGGGTAGTGGATGCATGGAATAGCCTTCCTGCAGAAGTGGTAGCTGCAAATACAGTGAAGGAGTTTAAGCATGCATGGGATAGGCATAAGGCCATCCTTCATATAAGATAGGGCCGGGGCTATTCATAGGATTCAGATATATTGGGCAGACTAGATGGGCCAAATGGTTCTTATCTGCCGACACATTCTATGTTTCTATGTATGTTTCTATGTGGATAGGGAAATGAATAAAAATAAAAATAAAATAAATAAAAATTAACCAATATCAATTGGAGAGAGGTCCCATAGCAGAGAATCATGCTTCACGTCACCCAACACTGGAACAGTCTATTGTCAGATATTTAGGCCCAGGCACCCAGGCAGAGGAGAGAGGTCCAGTAACAGAGAATCTGGCTTCATGTCAGCAGAGAATCAGTCTTCATGTCATAGCAGAGAATCATGCTTCACGTCACCCAACACTGTAACAGTCCATTGTCAGATATTTAGGCCCCGGCATCCAGGCAGAGGAGAGAGGTCCCGTAACATAGAATCTGGCTTCATGTCAGCAGAGAATCAGTCTTCATGTCATAGCAGAGAATCATGCTTTACGTCACCCAACACTGGAACAGTCCATTGTCAGATATTTAGGCCCAGGCACCCAGGCAGAGGAGAGAGGTCCCTTAACAGAGAATCTGGCTTCATGTCAGCAGAGAATCAGTCTTCATGTCATAGCAGAGAATCATGCTTCACGTCACCCAACACTGGAACAGTCCATTGTCAGATATTTAGGCCCAGGCACCCAGGCAGAGGAGAGAGGTCCCGTAACAGAGAATCTGGCTTCATGTCAGCAGAGAATCAGTCTTCATGTCATAGCAGAGAATCATGCTTCACGTCACCCAACACTGGAACAGTCCATTGTCAGATATTTAGGCCCCGGCATCCAGGCAGAGGAGAGAGGTCCCGTAACAGAGAATCTGGCTTCATGTCAGCAGAGAATCAGTCTTCATGTCATAGCAGAGAATCATGCTTCACGTCACCCAACATTGGAACAGTCCATTGTCATATATTTAGGCCCCGGCACCCAGACAGAGGAGAGGTTCATTCAACTTTGGGTTGCCCCGCAATATAATGGTAAAATAAAAATAGGATTGAATGAGGAAGTGCCCTGGAGTACAATAATATATGGTTAAGGGGAGGTAGTTAATGTCTAATCTGCACAAGGGATGGACAGGTCCTGGTTCATTTTTATAAACGTCAGCTTGTCCACATTGGCTGTAGACAGGCGGCTGCGTTTGTCTGTAATGACACCCCCTGCCGTGCTGAATACACGTTCAGACAAAACGCTGGCCGCCGGGCAGGCCAGCACCTCCAAGGCATAAAAGGCTAGCTCTGGCCACGTGGACAATTTAGAGACCCAAAAGTTGAATGGGGCCGAACCATCAGTCAGTACGTGGAGGGGTGTGCACACGTACTGTTCCACCATGTTAGTGAAATGTTGCCTCCTGCTAATATGTTGCGTATCAGGTGGTGGTGCAGTTAGCTGTGGCGTGTTGACAAAACTTTTCCACATCTCTGCCATGCTAACCCTGCCCTCAGAGGAGCAGGCCGTGACACAGCTGCCTTGGCGACCTCTTGCTCCTCCTCTGCCTTGGCCTTGGGCTTCCACTTGTTCCCCTGTGACATTTGGGAATGCTCTCAGTAGCGCATCTACCAACTTGCGGTTGTACTCGCGCATCTTCCTATCACGCTCCAGTGCAGGAAGTAAGGTGGTCACATTGTCTTTGTACCGTGGATCCAGCAGGGTGGCAACCCAGTAGTCCGCACACGTTAAAATGTGGGCAACTCTGCTGTCATTGCGCAGGCACTGCAGCATGTAGTCGCTCATGTGTGCCAGGCTGCCCAGAGGTAAGGACAAGCTGTCCTCTGTGGGAGGCGTATCGTCATCATCCTGCGTTTCCCCCCAGCCACGCACCAGTGATGGGCCCGAGCTGCGTTGGGTGCCACCCTGCTGTGACCATGCTTCATCCTCATCCTCCTCCACCTCCTCCTCATCCTCGTCCTCCTCGTCCTCCAGTAGTGGGCCCTGGCTGGCCACATTTGTACCTGGCCTCTGCTGTTGCAAAAAACCTCCCTTTGAGTCACTTCGAAGAGACTGGCCTGAAAGTGCTAAAAATGACCCCTCTTCCTCCTCCTCCTCCTGGGCCACCTCCTCTTCCATCATCACCCTAAGTGTTTTCTCAAGGAGACATAGAAGTGGTATTGTAACGCTGATAACGGATTCATCGCCACTGGCCATGTTGGTGGAGTACTCGAAACAGCGCAACAGGGCACACAGGTCTCGCATGGAGGCCCAGTCATTGGTGGTGAAGTGGTGCTGTTCCGCAGTGCGACTCACCCGTGCGTGCTGCAGCTGAAACTCCACTATGGCCTGCTGCTGCTCGCACAGTCTGTCCAGCATGTGCAAGGGGGAGTTCCACCTGGTGGGCACGTCGCATATGAGGCGGTGAGCGGAAAGGCTGAAGTTACGCTGTAGCGCAGACAGACGAGCAGCGGCAGGATGTGAACGCCGGAAGCGCGAACAGACGGCCCGCACTTTATGCAGCAGCTCTGACATGTCGGGGTAGTTGTGAATGAACTTCTGCACCACCAAATTCAGCACATGCGCCAGGCAAGGGATGTGCGTCAAATCGGCTATTCCCAGAGCTGCAACGAGATTTCGCCCATTATCGCACACCACCAGGCCGGGCTTGAGGCTCACCGGCAGCAACCACTCGTCAGTCTGTTGTTCTATACCCCGCCACAACTCCTGTGCGGTGTGGGGCCTGTCCCCCAAACATATGAGTTTCAGAATGGCCTGCTGACGTTTACCCCGGGCTGTGCTGAAGTTGGTGGTGAAGGTGTGTGGCTGACTGGATGAGCAGGTGGAAGAAGAGGAGGAGGAAGCTGAGTAGAAGGAGGTGGCAACAGGAGGCAAAGAATGTTGCCCTGCGATCCTTGGCGGCGGAAGGACGTGCGCCAAACAGCTCTCCGCCTGGGGCCCAGCCGCCACTACATTTACCCAGTGTGCAGTTAGGGAGATATAGCGTCCCTGGCCGTGCTTACTGGTCCACGTATCTGTTGTTAAGTGGACCTTGCCACAGATGGCGTTGTGCAGTGCACACTTGATTTTATCGGATACTTGGTTGTGCAGGGAAGGCACGGCTCTCTTGGAGAAGTAGTGCCGGCTGAGAACAACATACTGTGGGACAGCAAGCGACATGAGCTGTTTGAAGCTGTCTGTGTCCACCAGCCTAAATGACAGCAATTCATAGGCCAGTAGTTTAGAAATGCTGGCATTCAGGGCCAGGGATCAAGGGTGGCTAGGTGGGAATTTACGCTTTCTCTCAAATGTTTGTGAGATGGAGAGCTGAACGCTGCCGTGTGACATGGTTGAGATGCTTGGTGACGCAGGTGCTGGTGTTGGTGGTACATCCCATGTTTGCTGGGCGGCAGGTGCCAACGTTCCTCCAGAGGCGGAGGAAGAGGCCGAGGCGGCGGCAGCAGCAGAAGAGGCCGAGGCGGCAGCAGCAGAAGAGGTAGCAGGGGGAGCCTGAGTGACTTCCTTGTTTTTAAGGTGTTTACTCCACTGCAGTTCATGCTTTGCATGCAGGTGCCTGGTCATGCAGGTTGTGCTCAGGTTCAGAACGTTAATGCCTCGCTTCAGGCTCTGATGGCACAGCGTGCAAACCACTCGGGTCTTGTCGTCAGCACATTGTTTGAAGAATTGCCATGCCAGGGAACTCCTTGAAGCTGCCTTTGGGGTGCTCGGTCCCAGATGGCGGCGGTCAGTAGCAGGCGGAGTCTCTTGGCGGAGGGTGTTCTGCTTTTGCCCACTGCTCCCTCTTTTGCTACGCTGTTGGCTCGGTCTCACCATTGCCTTTTCCTCCGAACTGTGAAAGTCAGTGGCACGACCTTCATTCCATGTGGGGTCTATGACCGCATCGTCCCCTGCATCGTCTTCCACCCAGTCTTGATCCCTGACCTCCTGTTCAGTCTGCACACTACAGAAAGACGCAGCAGTTGGCACCTGTGTTTCGTCATCATCAGAGACCTGCTGAGGTGGTATTCCCATGTCCTCATCATCAGGAAACATGAGTGGTTGTGCATCAGTGCACTCTATGTCTTCCACCGCTGGGGAAGGGCTAGGTGGATGGATGCCCTTGGGAAACCCTGCCAGCGGAGTCTTCAAACAGAATAAGAGACTGCTGCATAACTTGAGGCTCAGACAGTTTCCCTGGTTTTCAGGCGCCATCTGTGCGCTTTCTGCAGAAGACTGGGTGGGAGATAATGTGAACGTGCTGGATCCACTGTCGGCCACCCAATTGACTAATGCCTGTACCTGCTCAGGCCTTACCATCCTTAGAACGGCATTGGGCCCCACCAAATATCACTGTAAATTATGGCGGCTACTGGGACCTGAGGTAGTTGGTACACTAGGACGTGTGGCTGTGGCAGAACGGCCACGTCCTCTCCCAGCACCAGAGGGTCCACTAACACCACCACGACCATGTCCGCGTCCGCGTCCCTTACTAGATGTTTTCCTCATTGTTACCGTTCACCACAATAACAAAAATATCATTTGGCCCCATGTACTGAAATCAAATTCAGGCCTTTTTTTACAGACTCCTAACACTATCTGGCTATCTATTTAGGTACCTTATTACACTAATAAAGGCACAGCAGTAACGACAGATTTAGTTTGAGGCCTAGTATTTAGGCGCTGGATGACAGGTATATGTTTACGGACAGAATTAGACTTGGAATTGCACAGTAGCGTGTGTGTGAAGTTATTGAGAATGACCCTATCTGCACCTTGAATCTAATATAACCTTTTAGGGATAGATTTAAAGTAGGCCTGATACAGCAGAAACCACTAATTTAGAGAATTGCTAAATTGGGAATTGTATTTCAACCCAGAACAAAAACTGTGCTTTGACGGACACTAAATAACTTGCCCAGCCACAGCAATAACGACAGATTTAGATGAATATAAATTTGAGGCCTATTATTTAGGCGCTGGGTGACAGGTATACGTTTACACACAGAATTAGACTTGGAATTGCACAGTAGCGTGTGTGTGAAGTTATTGAGAATGACCCTATCTGCACCTTGAAACTAATATACCCTTTTAGGGATAGATTTAAAGTAGGACTGATACAGCAGAAACCACTAATTTAGAGAATTGCTAAATTGGGAATTGTATTTCAACCCAGAACAAAAACTGTGCTTTGACGGACACTAAATAACTTGACCAGCCACAGCAATAATGACAGATTTAGATGACTATAAATTTGAGGCCTAGTATTTAGGCGCTGGGTGACAGGTATACGTTTACACACAGAATTAGACTTGGAATTGCACAGTAGCGTGTGTGTGAAGTTATTGAGAATGACCCTATCTGCACCTTGAATCTTATATACCCTTTTAATTAATAGATTTAAAGTAGCCCTGATACAGCAGAAACCACTAATTTAGGAAATTGCTAAGTTGGGAATTGTATTTCAACCCTGAACAAAAATATATCCTTTGCCAGACAGCAGACAGTATTACAATTGGCCGGCCACAGCTGAAACACCAGATTTAGGGTACTGCTATTTTGGCAATTGTATTTCACCCCTCAATAAAATAGCAAGCACAGCCAAGCCCCTGATGTAGGATATAGCCAAAAAATAACTACACTATTGATGGTTAAATGCACTTGGTGACAGCTTGCCCCTGATGTGGGATATAGCCAAAAAATAACCACACTATTGATGGTTAAATGCACTTGGTGACAGCTTTCCCCTGATGTAGGATATAGCCAAAAAATAACCACACTATTGATGGTTAAATGTACTTGGTGACAGCTTGACCCTGATGTATGATATAGCCAAAAAATAACCACACTATTGATGGTTAAATGCACTTGGTGACAGCTTGACCCTGATGTAGGATATAGCCAAAAAATAACCACACTATTGATGGTTAAATGTACTTTGTGGCAGCTTGTGCTGGCGCACCACAAGACACAAAATGGCCGCCGATCACCCCAGAAAAAAGTGACTGAAAAACGCTCTGGGCAGCCTAAAAACAGTGAGCAATTGAATAGCAGCAGTTCAATGATCCACAGCTGTAGATCGATCACTGAATTAAGTCTTTTGGAGGAGTTAATCACTGCCTAATCTCGCCCTAACGTCGCAGCTGCAACCTCTCCCTACACTGATCAGAGCAGAGTGACGTGCGGCGCTAGGTGACTCCAGCTTAAATAGAGGCTGGGTCACATGCTGCACTGGCCAATCACAGCCATGCCAATAGTAGGCATGGGTGTGACGGCCTCTTGGGGCAAGTAGTATGACGCTTGTTGATTGGCTGCTTTGCAGCCTTTCAAAAAGCGCCAAGAAAGCGACGAACACCGAACCCGAACCCGGACTTTTACGAAAATGTTCGGGTTCGGGTCCGTGTCACGGACACCCCAAAATTCGGTACGAACCCGATGGTCCCATATCTTTAGCAATAACTTTTAAACACAATGTCTGTTTATGTTCACAATTATTTTTTTATAAACTGAACTTGCCATGAACTCATCTTGGCTTCCTCAGCCACATAATAGAACTTTGGTTCAGGCTGATTTTATTCTTAAAGGCAATGAGATGAGCATACATTTTGATCATAATGTCATTAGATAATATTGTATACGTATGAAAATGCACAACATGACACATCAGAAGAAAGTTTAAATAAATAATGATGTCAGCCAGGCCGAAAGTCAAAAGAGTGGCCCAGTTATGAAGTGGGTAGGGTGTGAACAGCATGAGAAGTCCACAGAGTGTCCCTATGACAGAGTGGTGAGGTGGAAGCAGCATGAAAAGACCACACAGTGGCCCAATGACAAAGTCTGGAGGTAGCGGCAGGATCAGGAGGCCACAAAGTGGCACAATGACAGTGTGGAGGTGGCAGCAGTATGAGGAGGCTACAGAGTGGCACAATCACAGAGTATGTAGTTGGCAGCAGTATGTGGAGGCCAGCGAGTGGCCAGGTTACATAGTGTGGAGATGGCAGCATCAGGAGGCTAGAGGGGCAAGGTGACATAGTGTGGACATGGCAGCAGCCGCAACAGCATGATACAACAGAGTGGCACTGTAACATAGCGTGGACATAGCAGCACCAGGATGCCACAGAGTGGCAAGGTGACATAGTGTGGACATGGCAGCATCAGTAGGAAACAAAGTGGCAAGGTGACATAGTGTGGAGGTGGGTGGCAATTCTAGTACTCACTGAAGATGGTGGGTGAAAGAAGGAGCACTTGACATCAGATGTTTGGCATCAGGCGGGTAACTGCATCAGAATAGTAGCTGGGGCAGGTAGCCAGAAGAAAACGGTCTCCTTTGTCAAAATGTTGGTGTGGCACCATGGATGATCTAGTCTGAGGCATTGGTGTATTGAAATCCTGGCTGATCCACGCCTCATTCATCCTGATGCAGTGTCCAACTATGTGCTATATGTGGGCACGTTATACTCTTGCTAATAATGCGATTCGTTACCACGAAGCGTGAGGAAATTCGCATTCGTTCAGAATCAAGTTTTTCCTGAAAATTTGACTTTGTCAGCTTTGATTCGCTCATCTCTAATCACAACAGTTGCAATTAGAAAAACAGCAGACAAATGCTGCACTACCTAAATGCACTATATAGAAAGTATATTATATATTGGTATATAACACCCCTGCCTCAATCAGTTTTTTGTGGGGCAACTGGTATATCACACCAGTAGAAATTATTTGTTCCAATAGCGTTTGGCACTCTGTGTGGCTGCAGTATTGCAGCAGAACCGCACACAACTGCTGCACAATACAATTGCACTATAATATACATTCTATGTCAGAAAGTATATTATAAGTATATTACACCCCTCAGTATGTCACACGTATCGATAGCACACCTATACCAGCCCTTAAAAGGACTTTTGTGGCCCTATTAGCTAGCGTTTTGTGTCCCTAACAGTCTGTCCCAGCTCCACACAGCAACCTCTCCCTACACTGGCAAAAGACTGAATGCAAAATGGTGCCCAGATCAGGTTTATTTATAAGGTAGGGGTTATGTCCATGTGCTGAAATGTCTGAATTGGATGTCCTGTACCACCTGATGAATGTGTCATGGGTCAAATGTCTTCACAATATAAAAGAATATGGCGGGCGCGAATATCGCCATATGTTCGCCCGTTCGGCGAACAGCGAACGAGCAAAGTTTGCCGCGAAATGACCGCCGAAATCCTAAAATAGAGTTAATAGCTTTCAGTATCTCAGTAGATGAGATAGGATTGCTTACTGGGTGTAGTTGAGCATTGCCTAATTTAGGTAGGTTTGGTCTAAAATAGATAATTTTGGAACATTTCTTGCGGAGACCACGGCCGTTTTTAAGAGGGGGGCAAAAGGGGCAGCTTCCCCGGGCCCAGTTGCTACTGGGGGCCCAAGGCAGCTGCCTCTTGAGCCCTGCAAGCCACTGCGCCGGGTGGCAGGCTGTCAGCTAAACAGGGGGGTGCTGCCATGCCATGCCTGCCTGCCGGCACTCCTGGCAGCAAACGGTTAGAGCTGTGATTCTCTTAGGAGAAAGGACCTTAGATGACATCATCACCATGTGACCAGTATCCTAGCAATATTACTGGTCACATGGCTATGAGGTCATCAAAGGTCCTTTCTTTCTTCCAGGAGTGTTGCTGCAGGAGAAGTTTGCCTTAACTGTGGAGCATTTTTTGTAAAGATTACATCAGGAAAAGGTGACAGGGGCTGTTATGCTAATATACTGTAAGCTACAGTATACTGTTGGGTGCTGTATATTGTGGAGGGCTATACTGCTCTACTTTATACTGTGGGGTGCTGTATATTGTGGAGTGCTATACTGCTCTACTGTATAGTGTGGGGGCTGTATACTGTGGGGGGCTGTATACTGTGGGGTGCTGTATATTGTGGAGTGCTATACTGCTCTACTGTATACTGTGGGGGCTGTATATTGTGGGGTGCTGTATACTGTGGGGTACAGTATACTGTGGGGTACTGTATACTGTATAGTGTGGGGTGCTGTACACTATAAGGTGCTATACTGCATACTGTGGGTTTCTGTATACTATATGGTGCTATACTGCATACTGTAGGATGCTATATACTATAGAGTGCTATACTGCATACTGTGGGGTGCTGTATAAAATAGGGTGCTATACTGCATACTGTGGGGTGCTGTATACTGTAGAGTGCTATACTGCATACTATGGGTTGCTGTATACTATAGGGTTTTATACTGCATACTGTGGGGTGCTGTATACTATGGGGTGCTATACTGTATGCTGTGGGTTGCTGTATACTATAGGGTGCTATACTGCATACTGTGGGGTGCTGTATACTATAGGGTGCTATACTGCATACTGTGGGATGCTGTATATTAAAGGGTGCTATACTGCATACTGTGGGGTGCTGTATACTATAGGGGGCTATACTGCATACTGTGGGGTGCTATATACTATAGGGTGCTATATTGCATACTGTGGGGTGCTGTATACTATAGGGTGCTATACTGCATACTGTGGGGTGCTGGGGTGCACTGTAACGCTAGGGTGAGCCGAGCCCCGGTCTCCTTCCTGCAGAGCGGTGCCCACTTCCAGCCTGAGCCCAGCTGCCCAGAGCACTGATCCTGAGCCGCTGAAGTCTTCAGAACTGGAAGTATTTACAGTCATTCACTGTACTCTACCAGGTGTGTGTATTTTTTGTGTGTGTGTTGTGGTGGAGGGCATGATTGCATGCTAGGGTGTGGGAAGGCGGGATCCAGGGGGCCCAAGTAAATTTTTGCCCAGGGTACAATCAATATTAAAGACGGCTCTGGGCTCAAGTGGCGCGATGATGTCATCGCGCCGCCTGCACCAGCCTCTGATAGGCTACAGGCACTAGGCGAGACGCCTCTCCCCTGCTCTTCTGCACCATTCATCTGTATCGCTGTCCTGAGGACGGCGATACAGTTGAATATGGAGATGAGCTCTCCACCCCTGCTGCCTCCAGACACTCTGCGGGCCGGATAAAAAGGTCTGCCTGGCCGTATACGGCCCGCGGGCCGTAATTTGCCCATCACTGCTCTAGAGGTTGATAATGAGGATGAGACACAGTTATCAATAAGTGAGGTTGTTGTTAGGTCAACAAGTCAGGAGGATGACTAGAGTGAGGAAGTGGAAGAGGAGGTAGAGGACGATGAAATCAAGGGGGAAAGCCAAGCGAGGACAGCAGTGCAGAGGGGGGGGGGATCCGCAGCACCGCAACAGGCTGGAAGAGGCAGTGGGGCGGCAAAAGGGAGAAGGCGGGCCACACCTTCTGATACTGTTACCCCATACCAGCAACAGCCCCTGTTTGGTGACCGTCTCATATGACAGCTAGTTTTAAGTTGCAGTTCATTTACAGAAAAAATTTGGTTACTGCAGGATTTTGATTTAATTTGCACTGCAACATGAACTTCTCGCTGACCAGCAGCTGTAGTAAAACAGAACAGTTAGAGGGTCATTTACAAACAGATATATGCCACTTTTGGCATATATCTGTCGCATATTGCGGCGCAAAAAACATGTGACTTTTCCCTGCTCATGCTAGGTCTAAAAAAGGAGGCGTGGTGTGGGCGGGGAAGGAGGCGGACAGGCAGGCCTGTCTCATTTATCATTTTCTACGTGTAGAATATGGTCTAAACCTATGCCAGCAAGGGAGCTGGAGTAGATTTAGACAGGCTGTAGATACACTGAAGTTATGTAGAGGCTGGCACCTCTACATAAATTTGGTGCACCCATTACCAGCTAAAGGGGTATTAAGACCAGCGTCTAAAATGTATATCTTAATAAATGACCCCCTTAGTGCCTAGTTCCTCCCTCACTATGGTTTCTTTGCCAAAACCATAAATTATTACCTAATCAAATATGTCCCTATACTGGCCTTATACCCTCCCTATCACACCTAGATCACTGGCCTGTGTCTGTAATTGCTTTTTGGCAGACACAGGCAAGACACATGCTCTCAGATCAGAAAGCTGCACTCAGAATGGCATTTTTCCAGCACAGAGGCTGAAGGACCTTCCAAAATCCTGCTCCTGATTGGCTCAGAGGTTGTCTGTCAAACAAAGGAAGCCCCCTCCCTCCAAGGGTCATGTGATCCATTCCTATACCTTCATGCTTCCTGATGTTTCCCTGCCAATTTTCACACTGAAATGGCGTGATTGCTAGTTTGCACAATTTGTCTAAAGCAAATCGCCAAAACTTTGGACTCATTTCACAGTAGAATTTTTTAGATTTTTATATTCTAATTTAATTCAATTAGTTTAGAATCCATTTTCTCATCTCTAGTTGATTTGTTTCTTTGTGTTTTTCTTAAATCTCATGTGCTTGCAAAGAGACTTGATGGTGGGCCCAGAATGATTCTAACAGCCAATGGAAGTTAATGACACATATATAAGAAATAGACAGTCACATCTGCTCCTAAAATTTACATTATCATATGATGGTACATTGGTATAACTATGAGTGCAAAAAAGATTTAACCCTTTCCCGACATGTGACGTACTATTCTGTCAGATGTCAGGTCTTAAAAGATGAGCGGAGCGGGCGCCATAGCAACTATAGCAATCGGGCGCGTGCTGTTTTGGTAATGCCGATCGGAGACATTTAATCTCTCAGATGCCATGGTCAAACCTGCTGCTGAGCTGCCCTTAGTAGCGAGGGCAGCCTTATCAGCATGTTGATATTATGGAGGAGGAGAAGGAGAACGAGAAAAGGTAGATTGAACCATATACCATTTTTTGTGATGGAAGAGGTGCATAGGAACACAGTGTATTTAATACACCATAAAAGCCACATTTAAAGTGCCTTTATGTTCAGCCGCTTTCCTGTGCTGAAGTAGAGAAGTCAGGGGCAATGCAGGCCTTGTTCATTTTGATAAGAGTCCACCTGTCAGCATTTCCAGTTGACAGTCAGATGCGCTTATCAGCTATTATGCCCCCAGCAGCACTAAATACCCGCTCTGACAAAATGCTGGTGGCAGGGCAAGCCAGCACCTCCAAGGCGTAGAGCGTAAAGCATATAAAACACTAAAACAGGAAGGTAGCACGGAAGCACTGAAAAACTATAAAGAAAAAAATAGAACATGTAAAAAACAAATAAAAGCGGCCAAACTAGAGACCGAGAGATTAATTGCCAAAGAGAGTAAAACTAACCCTAAAATGTTCTTCAATTATATAAATGTTAAAAAGTATAAATCTGAAGGTGTCGGCCCGTTAAAGAGTAATGAGGGGGGAGTCGCAGAGAGCGACGAGGAGAAAGCAAAGCTGTTAAATATTTTTTTCTCCAATGTATTCACTGAGGAAAATAAACTGTCAGATGACATGCCGAATGTTGAAATAAATTTCCCATTAAAAGTGTCCTGTCTGACCCAGGAAGAAGTGCAACAGCGACTTAAAAAGATTAAAATAGACAAATCGCCAGGACCGGATGGCATACACCCCGTATCCTAAGGGAATTAAGTAATGTCATAGCCAGACCCTTATTTCGGATATTTGCAGATTCTATATTGACAGGGAATGTCCCGCAGGATTGGCGCATGGCAAATGTGGTGCCAATATTCAAAAAGGGTCCAAAAACAGAGCCTGGAAACTATAGGCCGGTAAGTTTAACATCTGTTGTGGGTAAACTGTTTGAAGGTTTTCTGAGAGATGCTATGTTAGAGCATCTTAACGGAAATAAGCAAATAACGCCATATCAGCATGGCTTTGTGAGGGATCGATCATGTCAAACAAATTTAATCAGTTTCTATGAGGAGGTAAGTTCTAGACTTGACAGCGGCAAATCAATGGATGTCGTGTATCTGGACTTCTCCAAAGCATTTGACACTGTACCACATAAAAGGTTAGTATATAAAATGAGAATGCTCCGACTGGGAGAAAACGTCTGTAAGTGGGTAAGTAACTGGCTCAATGATAGAAAACAGAGGGTGGTTATTAATGGTAAATACTCAGATTGGGTCACTGTCACTAGTGGGGTACCTCAGGGGTCAGTATTGGGCCCTATTCTCTTCAATATATTTATTAATGATCTTGTAGAAGGCTTGCATAGTAAAATATACATTTTCGCAGATGACACTAAACTGTGTAAAGTAATTAACACTGATGAGGACAGTATACTACTACAGAGCGATCTGGATAGATTGGAGGCTTGGGCAGATAAGTGGCAGATGAGGTTTAACACTGACAAATGTAAAGTTATGCACATGGGAAGGAATAATGCAAGTCACCTTTACTTATTAAATGGTAAAACACTCGGTAACACTGACATGGAAAAAGATCTAGGAATTTTAATAAACAGCAAACTAAGCTGCAAAAAACAGTGTCAGGCAGCTGCTGCCAAGGCCAATAAGATAATGGGTTGCATCAAAAGGGGCATAGATGCCCGTGATGAGAACATAGTCCTACCACTTTACAAATCATTAGTCAGACCACACATGGAGTACTGTGTACAGTTCTGGGCTCCAGTGAGCTAAGCAGACATAGCAGAGCTGGAGAGGGTCCAGAGGAGGGCAACTAAAGTAATAACTGGAATGGGGCAACTACAGTACCCTGAAAGATTATCAAAATTAGGGTTATTCACTTTAGAAAAAAGATGACTGAGAGGAGATCTAATTAATATGTATGAATATATCAGGGGTCAGTACAGAGATCTATCCCATCATCTATTCATTCCCAGGACGGTGACTGTGACGAGGGGACATCCTCTGCGTCTGGAGGAAAGAAGGTTTGTACACAAACATAGAAGAGGATTCTTTACGGTAAGAGCAGTGAGACTATGGAACTCTCTGCCTGAGGAGGTGGTGATGGTGAGTACAATAAAGGAATTCAAGAGGGGCCTGGATGTATTTCTGGAGCGTAATAATATTACAGGCTATAGCTACTAGAGAGAGATCGTTGATCCAGGGATTTATTCTGATTGCCTGATTGGAGTCGGGAAGGAATTTTTATTCCCCTAAAGTGAGGAAAATCGGCTTCTACCTCACAGGGTTTTTTTGCCTTCCTCTGGATCAACTTGCAGGATGACAGGCCGAACTGTATGGACAAATGTCTTTATTCGGCCTTATGTACTATGTTACTATGTTACTATGTATCCAGATTGGACATTCAATAGTTTTAAATCACAGAGGGATCATTGACGACCCTGACACGGTCTGCTACGTACTCCTTCACCATCTTCCAAAACTTTTCTCTCCTTGTGACACTAGGCCGTGCATCAGGGTGAGGGTGCTGGCGTGGTGTCATGAAATGGTCCCAGACCTTGGAGAGTGTTGCCTTGCCTCTGTTGGAACTACTGTTCTCCTTGTCTCCCCTTCTTGTTTGCCGAAGGAATTGCGTACTCTGCTGAAAATTTTTGGAGCAATTTTTCCACAAGGACCTTCTGGTATTGCACCATTTTGCTCGTCCTCTCCACCACAGGAATGAGAGATGAGAAGTTCTCTTTGTAGCGGGGGTCAAGAAGGGTGAACAACAAGTAATCAGTGTTGGCCAAAATGTGAATAACGCGAGGGTCACGGGAAAGGCAGCATAACATAAAGTCAGCCATGTGTGCCATAGTCCCAACAGACAAGACTTCTCTGTCCTCATCAGGGGGATGAATCTCAATCTCCTCATCCTCTTCCTCCTCTTTGGCCTATCCACACTGAACAGATGGAATAAACCTGCTATGGGTACTACCCTCTGTAGCGGAGGCAACCGTCTCCTGCTCCTCCTCCTCGTCATCCAATTGACGCTTCCACATGCAAAGCGTCCTCCTTTATTGTGAGCAGCGAATGTTTCAGTAGACACAGAAGTTTGATGGTTACGCTGATAATAGCGGCTTTGCCTCTCACCATCTGTGTTGATTCCTCAAAGTTGCATAAAACCTCACAGAGGTCAGACATCCATGCTCATTCGTTGCTTGTGAAGAGCAGAAGATGACTGGAAAGGAAGCTGGTATTCCACTACTGCTCTCTGCTGTTCCAGCACGTGCTCATGTCGCACAACAGTCGGTGGGCTGGCAATTGCATGCGCTGCTGCAGCTTTGCCAGACCGGCTGTAGATGGGCAGACACACTGTGCACCTCCACCAGTAGCTCAGGCAAATTGGGGTAGGTTTTGAGAAACCGCTGAACCACTAAGTTAAACACCTGGGCTAGGCATGGTATGTGTGTGAGCTTGCCGAGCTCCAAAGCCGCCACCAAGTTCTGGCCATTATCATACACAACTATACCTGGTTCTAGGTTGAGTGGCGAGAGCCACAGCTCAGTCTGGTCCCTTATACCCTTCCATAGCTCTGCGGTGATGTGCTGTTTGTCACCTAAGCAAATTTGTTTCAGCACAGCCTTTTGCTGCTTCCCCACTGCAGTGCTACACTGCTTCCAGCTACTGACTGATGGATGACTGGTGCTGCAAGATGAGAATTCAGAGGTGGTAGTGGAGGAGAAGGTGGAGGAGGAGAAGGGGTGTTGCATCCACTAATGTAGGTCATGGCGGAAATCCTGATGGAAGTAGGGTCCGCAATCCTTGGTGTCGGTAGCACCTGTGCCATCCCTGTGTTGGTAGCACCTGTGTACAACTCGCTCCTGGCCTCCGCAACGTTCACACAGTGTGCCATCAGTGAAATGTTGCGTCCCTGGCCAAAAGCACTTGTCCATGTATCAGTCGTTAAGTGGACCTTCCCAATAACTGCGTTGGTCAGGGCACGGGTAATGTTAAGGGACACATGCTGGTGTAAGGCGGGGATGGCACACTGGGAAAAATAGTGGCGGCTGGGGACTGAGTAACGGGAGACCGCAGCCGCCACCAAGCTGCGGAAGGCCTCAGTGTCCACAAGCCTATATGGCAACATTTCCAGGGCTAGCAATTTGGAAAGGTGCGCATTTAGTGCTATGCCCTGTGGGTGGGTGGCTGGGTATTTGCGCTTTTGTTCAAAGGCCTGGGGTATGGACATCTGTACGCTGCGCTGGCCCACAGAAGTAGATGTGCTAGCTGATGGTGCTTGCGAAGGTCCAGGTGCAGGGCGTGAGGCATCTGGGCCTGCATTTTGGACAGGGGATTGGCCAGCACGTAACACAGGGGAAGAGGAGGCAGTGGTGTGACCCGCAGACACTGATTGTGGACTCAGGTGTTCGGCCCACCTATTAGGGTGCTTTGATGCCATGTGGCGGATCATGCTGGTGGTGGTGAGGTTGCTAGTCTTCACGCCCCTGCTCATTTTGCTACTGCACATTTTGCAAATGACAATTCTTTTATCATCCACAATTTCCTCAAAAAAGCGCCAGACTGCGGAACACCTAGCCCTTGGCAAGGGAGGTTGCCGCAAGGGGTTGCTCCTGGTATGTGGACACGCCAAAAATATGTACCTACTATACCCTCTTACTTGAAAGATACTGGCCAAGTCCTGAGAGTTTTGAGCGAACAACGGATATTTACAGATGATATGTTTTTAGTAACAGTAGATGTTACATCTTTATATAAGATCATCCCTAAGATGACTGGGTTGGAAGGAGTGAGATACTTTTTGAATGAGGATAACACTCTGGAAGAAAACCAAAAAATATTTATATTGGACTGTATGAATTACTGTCTTAGCCACAACTACTTCTGGTACGGGGATGATTTTTATGCTCAGACTATAGGCACAGCGATGGGTACGAAATTCGCACCGAGTTTTGCGAATTTGTTCATGGCGTACTGGGAGTCTGCTTATATTAACTCCTTACTGGATGGAGAGAGGGGGAACAGCAACCTCATCATGTGGAAGAGATATATACAGTAGATGATTGTCTATTTATTTGGAGAGGGGAGGAGACTTCCCTGAGGGACTTTACCATCTATATTAATAATAATACTTGGAACATCAAATTCACTGAAAATATTAGTAAATATTTTGGATTTGGAAATAATGGTGATAGAGGGTAGAATACGTAATAAAACCTTTTTCAAACCGAGAGACCGAAACGGTTATATAGATGCGAAAAGTTGCCACTATAGTCCTTGGATAAAAAACGTACCTAAAGGCCAGTTCCAGAGGGCCACGAGAAATTGTTTCCAGTAAAAGGACTTTGATGAACAAAGTGAGCTTATTATAGACAGATTTAAGGAGAAGGGATATAAGAAGGAAATACTGAAAATCCATTTGGAAGCAGTGCAACAAGATAGTGGGGAGCTAAAAAATAAGATAAAGGTAGATGGGGAAAGATATAAATTTGCTTTCTCAACATATTCTACAGTATGCCCTCAGATTAAACACATCATTCAAAAAAACTGGGGAATTTTAAAAAATTACGATGTAATAGGCCCCCTCATTCCAGATAGACCTCTGTTTATTTTCAAACGAGCATCCACAGTTAAAGGGGTATTATCATCTTAATGATCACTGTTTAATCTGTTAATGATTTAACAGTGATCATTTTTCTAAATATATTTCATTAACAAATCCCCACCCCTTAGAAAAAAATAAACCCATACTTACCTGACTGTTGTCTTCCGTCTCCCCTGGTTACGGCCACCGCTCTTCTCAGGAATCGCGGTGGCCGCGCGTGCGCAGACGACTTCTTTTCTTCTCCTGGCCGGCCGCGGGCTGTACTGAAGGCGCACGCCGAGTCCGCGCATGCGCCCTGGTGACTTCTTCCTGGCAAGTATACTATACTGGCCAGGAAGAAGTCACCAGGGTGCATGCGCGGACTCGGCGCGCGCGTTCAGTACAGCGAGCGGCCCGGCCGGGGGAAGACATCAATGAAGATGGAGCCCCCTGCCGAGTGCCGAAACCAGGAAGTGGACGGCGCGCCGGGAGCAGGTAAGTATCAAATAGCGTGTTGAGAAAACCCCTTTAAGGACAAGATTATACACAGCTGTTTGAGGAAGGAGAAACCTCAGGCCATCAGTGGCAAGTTCACATGGTGCGGTTTCTGTATAGGGTGCAAAAATAGATCTAAAGAGGAAAAAAAGAACAGAACTAGAAATACCCTTGCTGTGACAGCAAACCAAAGGGAGTTAAAGGTGAAAGGTGATTTATCCTGTGAAAGTATGGGAGTTATATATGTTTTGAAATGCCCCTGTAAACTCCAATATGTGGGCAGAACATTTGGAAAGTTAAAAGTAAGAATTAGTGAGCATATTACAAACCGGATTCCCAAAAAGTTGGGACACTAAACAAATTGTGAATACAAACTGAATGCAATGATGTGGAGATGGCAAATGTCAATATTTTATTTGTAATAGAACGTAGATGACAGATCCAACGTTTAATCCGAGTAAATGTATCATTTTAAAGGAAAAATACGTTGATTCAAATTTTCACGGTGTCAACAAATCCCCAAAAAGTTGGGACAAGTAGCAATAAGAGGCTGGAAAAAGTAAATTTGAGCATAACGAAGAGCTGGAAGGCCAATTAACACTAATTAGGTCAATTGGCAACATGATTGGGTATAAAAAGAGCTTCTCAGAGTGGCAGTGTCTCTCAGAAGCCAGGATGGGTAGAGGATCACCAATTCCCACAATGTTGTGCAGAAAGATAGTGGAGCAATATCAGAAAGGTGCTACCCAGCGAAAAATTGCAAAGATTTTGCATCTATCATCATCAACTGTGCATAACATCATCCGAAGATTCAGAGAATCTGGAACAATCTCTGTGCGTAAGGGTCAAGGCCGTAAAACCATACTGGATGCCCGTGATCTCCGGGCCCTTAAACGACACTGCACCACAAACAGGAATGCTACTGTAAAGGAAATCACAGAATGGGCTCAGGAATACTTCCAGAAACCATTGTCAGTGAACACAATCCACCGTGCCATCCGCCGTTGCCAGCTGAAACTCTACAGTGCAAAGAAGAAGCCATTTCTAAGCAAGATCCACAAGCTCAGGCGTTTTCACTGGGCCAGGGATCATTTAAAATGGAGTGTGGCAAAATGGAAGACTGTTCTGTGGTCAGACGAGTCACGATTCAAAGTTCTTTTTGGAAATCTGGGACTCCATGTCATACGGACCAAAGAGGACAAGGACAACCCAAGTTGTTATCAACGCTCAGTTCAGAAGCCTGTATCTCTGATGGTATGGGGTTGCATGAGTGCGTGTGGCATGGGCAGCTTGCATGTCTGGAAAGGCACCATCAATGCAGAAAAATATATTCAGGTTCTAGAACAACATATGCTCCCATCCAGACGTCATCTCTTTCAGGGAAGACCCTGCATTTTTCAACAAGATAATGCCAGACCACATTCTGCATCAATCACAAAATCATGGCTGTGTAGGAGAAGGATCTGGGTACTGAAATGGCCAGTCTGCAGTCCAGATCTTTCACCTATAGAGAACATTTGGCACATCATAAAGAGAAAGGTGCAACAAAGAAGGCCCAAGACGATTGAACAGTTAGAGGCCTGTATTAGACAAGAATGGGAGAGCATTCCTATTTCTAAACTTGAGAAACTGGTCTCCTCGGTCCCCAGACGTCTGTTGAGTGTTGTAAGAAGAAGGGGAGATGCCACACAGTGGTGAAAATGGCCTTGTCCCAACTTTTTGGGGATTTGTTGACACCATGAAATTCTGATTCAACATATTTTTCCCTTAAAATGGTACATTTTCTCAGTTTAAACTTTTGTTCCGTGATTTATGTTCTATTCTGAATAAAATATTAGAAGTTGGCACCTCCACATCATTGCATTCAGTTTTTATTCACGATTTGTATAGTGTCCCAACTTTTTGGGAATCCGGTATGTACAAATATTAAAAAAGGTTTGGAGACTCACAGTGTCTCTGCACACTTTAAAAGAGCGCACCAAAAAAATCCTTCGGGGCTAAAATTCACCGGGGTGGAATTGGTGCGTAGAAAATGGTGAGGGGGAGATCCGGTAAAACAGATAAATAAAAAGAAAGCAGAATGGATTTACAACATGGGTACACTACAGTCGTGGCCAAAAGTTTTGAGAATTACATAAATATTGGAAATTGGAAAAGTTGCTGCTTAAGTTTTTATAATAGCAATTTGCATATACTCCAGAATGTTATGAAGAGTGATCAGATGAATTGCATAGTCCTTCTTTGCCATGAAAATTAACTTAATCCCAAAAAAACCTTTCCACTGCATTTAATTGCTGTCATTAAAGGACCTGCTGAGATCATTTCAGTAATCGTCTTGTTAACTCAGGTGAGAATGTTGACGAGCACAAGACTGGAGATCATTATGTCAGGCTGATTGGGTTAAATGGCAGACTTGACCTGTTAAAAGGAGGGTGATACTTGAAATCATTGTTCTTCCATTGTTAACCATGGTGACCTGCAAAGAAACGCGTGCAGCCATCATTGCGTTGCATAAAAATGGCTTCACAGGCAAGGATATTGTGGCTACTAAGATTGCACCTCAATCAACAATTTATCAGGGACAGATTGATCTTCTGCAGAAAATATGGTGAATGGACTGCTGAGGACTGGGGCAAAGTCATATTCTCCGATGAAGCTTCTTTCCGATTCTTTGGGGCATCAGGAAAAAGGCTTGTCCGGAGAAGAAAAGGTGAGCGCTACCATCAGTCCTGTGTGATGCCAACTGTAAAGCATCCTGAGACCATTCATGTGTGGGGTTGCTTCTCATCCAAGGCAGTGGGCTCACTCACAATTTTGCCCAAAAACACAGCCATGAATAAAGAATGGTACCAAAACACCCTCCGACAGCAACTTCTTCCAACAATCCAACAACAGTTTGGTGAAGAACAATGCATTTTACAGCACGATGGAGCACCGCGTCATAAGGCAAAAGTGATAACTAAGTGGCTCGGGGACCAAAACATTAACATTTTGGGTCCATGGCCTGGAAACTCCACAGATCTTAATCCCATTGAGAACTTGTGGTCAATCCTCAAGAGGTGGGTGGACAAACAAAAACCCACTAATTCTGACAAACCTGCAAGAAGTGATTATGAAAGAATGGGTTGCTATCAGTCAGGAATTGATTGAGAGCATGCCCAGTCGAATTGCAGAGGTCCTGAAAAAGAAGGGCCAATAATGAAAATACTGACTCTTTGCATAAATGTCATGTAATTGTCGATAAAAGCCTTTGCAACGTATGAAGTGCGTGTAATTATATTTTACTACATCACAGAAACAACTGAAACAAAGATCTAAAAGCAGTTTAGCAGCAAACTTTGTGAAAACTAATATTTGTGTCATTCTCAGAACTTTTGGCCACGACTGTACAGTCCACAGGTTTAAATAGTGAATGGGATATAAATTCTGTATGTATGATATGATATTGCAAGATCCTGAGAATGCATGTAAGAATGTCAAACGAATAGCGAAAGGAATATTCCCATCCCAAACTATCTATCCGATTATTTAGGTATAATGAAATAAACTTAGACCATAAATCAATCATGGTACAAGAAAGAACTATAAAGGGAGTGGAGAGAGAAGTACTGAAGTCCCCAGGATCGCTGCATTTCAGGCTAAGGAAGGAGTTTTGTGACAGGTTAGGTGTGGTGAAAGCTTCTGCAATAACGAAGACAGGAACCACTCCATTAGAAGAAATACGGTACCTTATTGATAGGTTAGTTGCGGTGAAAGCTTCTGCAACACTGGAGGCAGAGACCGCTCATTTAGAAGGAGTACGTTACCCTCTTAATACAAAGCATAGTCTATTTGGTCTAAATAGTATTCATTAGGTAGTGATTGGATTTTGGTTTTATATGTAGTTATAGGAGTTTATACCCCTTTTTACTTCTTTTCATGATATTAGTGATACCCATTGTTAAAGGGGATATTAATTATTGATATTTATGCAAATCTCGATAATTAATATTCATAAATAGGCGTAATCGTCTTGTGATGACTCTGCCTATTTAAGCCTTAATGAATAACAAATCGCTACTGATTGCCCTACACTAATCACTAAACTAGCTGCACGCGCCTTACTGACTACCACTAGTAATCACACGTTACACAATAGGGATAAATGACACGGTATTTATTAATAATACATTAGTAATGCAATGCCAACAATATACTAACTCTATTGCGGCGATACTTTACAAACCAAGAAGGTATTAGGTTTATAACTATATATATCTATAACAAGGGGATAGATATATATTGTTATAACCGCGCACTACAATATAAATACACACACTAATACAATACACTAACACGGTACTAACTATACTAACACAGTCCCAAATCCACCCCAAGATCTAACTAGTATTAACGACAATTCATACACTTTAACGGACGCCCACCCAAACCTGTCTATATACTATCCCTACGGGGTAAAGGTGCTGCTGGGGTAAGCAGGGCCGCCGCGGGGGTAAAGACACCAGGGAACAGGACCTGGGACAGGGGAAGATGTGGGTCACCAGGGGTACAGGGGATGAGGGGATATTATAGTAAGGGTATGGGGGAAAATAAGGGACAAGAGGTTAGGAGGGTGTATAGGGGGGTAGATAGGTTTATAGAAGGGGGTAGATCGTTGGTGGTATAGGGGGAGATAGAAGGGCGTTGGTGGTATAGGGGGAGATAGATAGGTTTATAGAAGGGGGTAGCGTTGGTGGTATAGGGGGAGATAGATAGGTTTATAGAAGGGGGTAGCGTTGGTGGAGTGCAGCAGGGGGGGTATAGCAGGGGGGGGTATAGAGTAGCAGGGGGGTATAGAGTAGCAGGGGGGGTATAGAGCAGGATACTTAGGGTTAATGCTCGTTGTCCAGGGGAGGCTCGTCCGTCCAGGGGGCTCGTCAGTCCAGGGGATGATGTTACTGGCTGGTATCTAACCCGACTGCTGAGCGGGGCGCCGCCGGTCTATTTAAACTTCGCGGCGCCCGCCCGCAGCCTCCCTATTGGCGCCATGCGCATGCGCACCGCCAGCCTCAATACGTGGGCCGGCGCGGTGATATGACGTCACCGCGCCGGCCCGAGGATCTCGGAGCGCGCTTCCCAGGGGGGGGATCCTTTGATCCTCCCGCCTGTGAAGCGGACGCTTACCTCCGGCGCTGTAATTACAGCGCCGGAGGTCAGCCACTCACAGGGGCATGGGAACTCTTTGTTCCCATGTCTCTGTGAGGCGTACCACCTCCGGCGCTGCCGGAGATGGTGACAAAGGGCAGAGGATCTTATTGATCCTCTGTCCTTTGTAGAGGCCGACGCTGGACCTAATTGTCCAACTGTCGGTCTCCTCGTCTCCTCCACTCCCCCTCCCCAGCAGGTAGGTGGCTAGGCCATATATGCTCATAGATGCTTGGGGCACATCTATGAGCATATATGGATTATAGGGTTGATTATACATCAAGGGGGCACATATCTGACAAGGGGGCACATATCTGACAAGGGGGCACATATCTGACAAGGGGGCACATATCTGACAAGGGGGCACATATCTGACAAGGGCTAATATATATATGTATATATGTCACGGCATATATACATATATATATATAAATATGATCCTTCCCTCAACAATCCCCCTGTTGTCGGGAATACGACAATAAACATTTTGGGGGAAGGGTAGGCATGCATTTGCCTCTTCAATCTACCCTTGGTGACATTTCCGGGAGGACTAAAATAATCTGACTCTTAGGTACCTGGACATCACCCATCGTGCTCCATCCTGCCTCTCATTAAAACGTCTCCATCCCCCGAATACCCCATCTTCTTCTCCTTGGAGAACTTTCTTGGTATCCTATGATCTTCAGGTGTCAGCCACTCCCAACGTAGTCTATTCCTGACTCCGGAGTGGCTTCACCCTTGCAGTCTTTAGATCACTCCATTCAGCGACCGTATTCTCTCTCTTTGCCAGTTTTGTTCTTCTGGCGTCCGTTACCCCCAATGTTAGTGCCGGTAATTAATGTAGCACCTCCTTATGGGGTACGGACGGCCGTAGGCTGACCTTTTAATGACTTTCATTGTAATAGAAGACTCAGTTGTTGGAGAGGTTCTCTCCGGGACAGATACATAGGTTTTTACAAGGCAGGTCAGATTTTCTGGTGAGAGGTGATGTCATAGTACCTAAATTCTACCTGCGGGAAGGAACCCCGCACTACCATCATTCAGTCCAACCCTTACAAAAAGTCACCATTGTCGATATTGAAGCGGCAAATACCTTAGTGATGAGGGGCCTGACCCTAAGGAATCTACTCTACCCCACTCATACAAACATGTCATATCCCTCCCAATACGGTCCAATTCAATTCAGTGTGTACCCATAGAGACTCATGCCACCTGGCCTTACTCTCTATACCTCCCAAGACACTGGTAGTTAACAGACCCTTGTGTCCTTGGGAAAATGACTATAGGATGCACGTGTGCGTCCAGCCATATTGTAGTATGGCTGTCGCCCATTTGCACCTAGAGTGTCCATGGGTACACAGGAACTCATATGCAAATAATCAATGTAAATCTATACACAATATATGAGGTCACAGGGTGGTCTATGATTATACCCCGAATCCTCCTACGAAAATCTACTACAATACGTGTATGCATACACACAATGTTATGAGGTCACAGGATGGCTTTTGGATTTTCATCCCGACCTTCATAGGAAACCGTATGTCCATGCGATCTCTGGCTTCAGGACTTTGTTGGAGCTAAATCCTGAGCCTCCTGCGATTAACTTCGTGAAGTTCTGTCTGGTTCTGGTTTAGCTGGTCCGCAAGTCTCTTGACCCTCCTGTAGATTAGACACAGTCCCGTGTACATGATTATTACCAGAACCAGAAGAACTATCACCGGATGAATCAATAGGTTGAAGAAGGATGTTGCCTTTGGACTGTAGCCGAACAGACTTTCCCACCAGGAGATCTTGGAGTCTTTGTCCAACGCGGTTGTGATTGCCGTAATTTTATTCTTGTCGTGCGTCAGTTGGATGGTGGCCTGTTTCTCTGTTTCTCGAAGATTCTTAAGTATTTTGTCTTCTTGGCTGAAGTCCAGCAGGAGATGTTTGAGTTCTACCCCAAAGCCAAGAGGAATTTTCTGGAGTCTCACGGGTACGTCGGGGCGGATGTCGAGTCTCTTCTCCGGGGTGATTGGTGTTCTTCCTTGTATCTCTGCGACATCTAAACCTAGGACGGGGCTAAGGGTGCAATACGCTCCAGGGAGGAGTACTCCTCTCTCAGTGCAGTTAGTTCCATAGATTGTATAAGACATGTTTTGCCTTTGGTACCAGCACCAATACCCCTGTCCCAAGTATTTAAGGGAAGAGGGTATTGGGCTGGCCTTCATCTCACAGGACCCCTCGGTGCTCCAACATTGGTGTCTTAACACCCGATCCTGACTACCTTGACAGAGGATAGCATCCCCTTTCTTCCAACATCCCTCTGTGTCTAACAGATAAGGATGGCCTTTCTCATAGGTTAGAACGCCCGCGGGGAGCTGTGGATGAAGCACCGTCTGGTTATTTATGACAACCCCTAAGTTAATTGCACTGTAACCTTGTCTAAGATGGCCAGATACAGGAGCCAATGACGAAGCAGTGCAAGTGAGATTCCTACAGCCGTGCCACTGTACTACCCACCAGTTGGTGTGATTGGCTGCAAAAGGAGATATAAGAGGACTTACACGTTGGCGGAGGTTAAATGGAAAGTGGCCGCTGTACAATGATGATAAAATATGTTTAAGGTTGCCTGAGAGTTCACTCTGGACTTGCGTACACGCCAGAGCGAGCTGAGCTCTATCCTGTTCTTCCAAGAGACCCACGACTAACCTTCTAAACTTCTCTCGTAAAGCAGAAGATAGAGAGGTAGTGGCATCTATGTGCGAATGCTGCAAACCCTCTAAGACGTGGTTTACATCAAGCTGGGTCTCGAATCCTTCTCCGGCGTGTCGCGCAACATCCCCAAGTTTACCTCTCAGGACTTCCATGTCCATAGTGTTCAGGGCGCCCACTCCCAATGCACCTCCGCCTAGTCCCATGGCTATCAGATCTCTTCTTCCCCTTTGATTCCTGTGTGTGAGATCATCCTTTCTTACCTCTTGCCCCGCCTCTATCCAACCTCTTATCATGTCAATTTGGTTCCTCACAAACTCCCCACATCTGTGATCCCATTGGTCGACTCGGAAGTCATCTACGGAAATTCTCCAAGTAAATAGGACGAATTTTGTCCCCGTGATGATTTTCCATGGGGATGACAGTTGAGGAGCTATAGGATCTGCCAATTGATGGATAGGGGCGTTGCAAGAGTCTAAATGCATTTTTACAGGTTGGAGACCTGTTGCTTCATAGGGGATCCTCACCACGGTTACACAAACTTGCCCTCTACCTTTGAACGGATACCATTGGTCACTTTCTCCAACCTGTAGCACTAGTTTTCCTACGGGTTTGGATTTAGACAGATAGACCCATTGTGTAAAGGTCCAGCACCCTTCATCTACTGCCTCGCAAAAAGGCCATCTAAACGAACCATCTATATTGATGTCAAAGTTAATATCCCTGCTACTGGGGTCTTTCCAATCGGAAGACACATACCTACCCCGGTATTCCTCATTCATAGGGGTACCGTCCATCCATACATCCACTGTAGGGGTATCCACTCCATTGCACACCAAATCCCATCTCCAGGGATTAGTGTCCAAGGTTACCATCTGGGTATCTTGTTCCCAGTGGGCATAGGTGATGAAATAATATCCAGTCACCTCCTGAACACAATTGTCTCTCATGATGGTGATCATAAAAGACCGTATGGATGGAGATCCCTTTAACTGAGCATACCTGAGATCCTTGGCATCTGTTCGTACTTTTAAAATGGTGGCTCGGTAAAAGCCTTCCAGTTTTACCGGACCACTCTGGTCATTCCATAGGACCTGGCCAGAGTTACTGCAGTTTAACTTTAGCATCATTATACTGGTTCGTATGTAATCTGTGGACACATGTCCCTGAACATAACTGGATTCCCTAGTGATAATCATCTGGGAATCTCTTAACATACAATAAGCTTTTAGGGTGCCCTTTACCGGAATGGGTCTGTCAAAATATGTCCTTACCCTCAGCCCATCTTGGCTATCCCTCCTTATGAAGGTAGCTTTAAGGATATACCAGCCACTATATTCTGCACCCGTGACATCCTCGGGACTCAGAACCCCCTCCTTGGTACACAACACTGTGGTAGTGTTGGTTTCCACTTGTTTGTAAGGATGCAAGTGAGGGTCCCTAGACACCCATCTTGAGGATCTCATAGGAGTAGGGTCAGAGTCCCAAAAATGTCTGAATTCTTTGAGGCAGAGGGCATGTAAATCATGTTGTATGGCAGACACATTCTCCACAGGGGTATAATGTTGAATTACACCTTGGGCAAAACTCTCCCTCTGGGAACCATACAGATACCACTGTCCTGGTATAAAGGAAAAGTTCTCGTATGGTTTCAAGATTTTGCCCTCCAAACATTCCACCATTAAAAGGCCGGGTTTATTAACTCCCAGGCCCTCCCCCGAAGAGGTTGAGCCCGCCATCATCATGCTTACCACCAGTGCCACAAGTTGGGGATATGCCATGCTCAGAGGATCTCTATATCTTTTCAGGCTAGTCGTAGCCTTGGTGAGTCTCCCTCCTGTGATCTGTTAATTCAATGTGTGTGTAATTAGTTTCATGGATCCACCCTTGACCCACCAATACACACCCCCCCCCCCCCCGGTCACCCAACTCTGTGAGGGTTCCTGTTATTGAGTTGGGGAGGCTCGGGTGGCCTTGGCCTGGTCGATATGGATCCATAAAACTCCCTGCCGCCTACGTGACTTTTTCTTGGTCGTCATCGGCCTTTGCACCTTTAGCATGGTGTCACCCATTACTTCAAGGACCTGATAGGGTCCTTCCCAGTTTGCATCCCAGGGGCCGGCCCGACGGAAGATTTTCACCATCACCAGCTCTCCTACAGAGGGCATTGGTGTTTCCCCCTGTAGATACGGTCTGTGTAGCCGTATTGCTGCATGAGGCAATAACTCCTTCAGGTTTAGTTGTACCTGTTGGAGAAATAGATCTCTGGCGATGGCGTTCTTCATCGGTTCTGACACCAGGGGTTCATTGGGCAGGCATAGGGGCATTTTGCGTCCGGTCATTAGTTCGAACGGGGTGATACCGGTACTGGTAGCCTCGGTAGCTCGGATTCCCATTAGCACGGCTGGCAGAGAGGTTACCCATGAGGAACCTTTCTCCAGTAGTGCTTTAGAAAGTCGTGTTTTTATGGTCCGGTTCATCCGCTCCACGATGCCCGCTGACTGAGGGTGGTAAGGCACATGAAATCTTTGCTTTATGTCTAAAAGACCACAAAGCGCCTTCATTACCTTACCCGTGAAATGGGTCCCTCTGTCTGACTCTATCAATCTGGGGATACCCCATCGTGACAGAACCTGTTCCCAGAGAACACGTGCAGTGGTTGTAGCCGAATCGTTAACCGTGGGGATGGCTTCTACCCATTTAGAGAAAACATCCACTACCACCAGTGCGTAACGATAGTTACGACTTCCTGTTGGTAAAGGTCCTATAAAATCTATTTGTAGTGCGGACCATGGACCATCTGCAGGAGGGACTCGCTGCAACACCGGCTTCAGGGCTGACGCCCTTGGGTTAACCTGAGCACATACCAGGCACTGTTGTGTTACTTCCTCTACTGTGTTGGACATTCCCGGCCAGTATAATTTGTCTCTCAGGAGAGACAAGAGTTTATCCCGGCCCAGGTGTCCAAACAGTTGGTGGTTCAATCTGGTCAGTTCTGCTTGCAGATGCTGTGGAACCACGGGAAGAGGAAGTTGTTGTGTACCGGTATCATAACACAGGATCCCTTGCTGTCTTGACTAGTGATGAGCGGGAGGTGCCATATTCGATTTCGCGATATTTCGCGAATATTCGAATGAATATTCGTGTTATATTCGTCGAAATCGAATATTCGTAATTATTCCAATTATCGCGAATAATATTCGAATAAAAATTTTCGCGTATTGCGATTATTTATCTTGATAGTATAAGGCAACGTTCCTATGCTAATTGACAATGGCTAGGCTAATATGTGTATTTTACGAAATTTCGTAATATTGCTCTAACTTCGTCTTTTCGAAATTTCGTAATATTGCTCTAACTTCGTCTTTTAGAATATTCGTAATATTCTAATAGACGAAGTTAGAGCAATATTAAGAACATTTGCAAAAGCCGAAATTGCGATGCGAGTAATATAATACGAAATAATCGCATGAAGATTTCAATTTAGCATTGCTTTATTCCATATTCTAGCCTAGTATGGAATATAGCAGTGCTAAGTTAGCACTGCTATATTCCATACTAGGCTAGAATATGGAATATAGCAGTGCTAAGTTGAAATCTTCATGCGATTATTTCGTATTATATTATTCGCATCGCAATTTCGACTTTTTCAAATGTTCTTATTATTGCTCTAACTTCGTCTTTTAGAATATTCGTAATATTCTGAAAGACGAAGTTAAAGCAATATTACGAAATTTCGAAAAGACGAAGTTAGAGCAATATTACGAAATTTCGTAAAATACACATAGATTGTATTTAAGCTAATATACTGCTATAGTAATATTTTTTAATAGTGTACATATTTTACAAAACTTAAGTTCAGAAGAGGCAAAAAAAAACTTAGAGGAAAAAAAAGGGATTATAGCACTATATAAGCTAAATTACAATCTGTATGTGTATTTTACGAAATTTCGTAATATTGCTCTAACTTCGTCTTTTAGAATATTCGTAATATTGCTTTAACTTCGTCTTTCAGAATATTACGAATATTCTAAAAGACGAAGTTAGAGCAATAATAAGAACATTTGAAAAAATCTAAATTGCGATGCGAATAATATAATACGAAATAATCGCATGAAGATTTCAACTTAGCACTGCTATATTCCATATTCTAGCCTAGTATGGAATATAGCAGTGCTAATTTAGCACAGCTATATTCCATATTAGGCTAGAATATGGAATATAGCAGTGCTAAGTTGAAATCTTCATGCGATTATTTCGTATTATATTACTCGCATCGCAATTTCGGCTTTTGCGAAATTTCGTAAAATACACATATAGATTAGATTGTAATTTAGCTAATATTGAATATAGCAGTAAGTTGAAAACGCCACTGACTGGAGCAGCCAGGAAGCCAGGAATCCAAAGGACAGGTAAGAACAACTTTAGGGAAGTGGGAAAGGAAAAAATTATAATAATAAAAAAAAAAAAAAAAAGACGAATATTCGAATTCGCGAATATATAGAACGATATTCTAAATATTCGCGAAATCTCGAAATTGCGATATTTGAGAAAAAAATTCGCAATTCGAATATTCGCGCTCAACACTAGTCTTGACCAGGGATGCTGAGGAGATGTGAGGTGTGTCATTAGAAGAGGGTCTTTTGCTTGTTCCTCCTCAAATGACACCGGGCCTTTACTCAGGTTGGTACGAATTGCAATGTGGTAGGCCGGTATTGGCTCAGTGTCTGTTTCCTGAAGGATCCCAGATACTGCCGCTAGTTTGGCCAATTCATCCGCCTTGTTGTTACCTAGCGTCAAAGGCTCATCCCCTTTCTGATGCGCAGGGATTTTTATGATGGCTGCTTCCGCCGGGTGTGCCATGCCCCATTCCCAAAGTTCTTTCAGGACCGACAAATGAGCCAGAGGTTTGTTTTGGCTATCCACAAATCCTCGTCTTTTCCATGTGTCCAGGTGCAGGGTGAGAGAACAAACTACATATGAACTGTCGCTATATATAGTTCGTTTCCCTGGGGGTTGAAGAAGTAAGGCTTTCTTGACTGCCTCCAGTTCCGCCCGCTGTGCCGACATGTGACCTGGTAACTTGACAAGATTCTGGGTACCTGTGGTCTCATCCAGCACAGCAAAACCTGTGACATAGGTCCCATCCATGAAAAATCGAGAGCCATCAACAAAGATGACTCTGTCTTCTGGATGGTTATCGGTCCTGTAAATTTGTGGTGCGTTGATGTGCGCTGGTTGGCCACAGTCATGTTCGGTGCCAGTTAGGTTCAGTAACTGGGACAGAACATACTTGGCTTTGTGGTTCACCTGTAGGCTCCGGCCACTGAGATCCATAATCCACCTCCCAAATCTCTGTTGGGAGACTCCAGGGAGTGTATCACGGAGCAGGAGGGCCAATGGAGAGTGTGGAGTCTGCAAAGTGAGGGGCCTGAAGCCTACAATATGCTCAGTGGTTTTGACGGCATAGTGTATGGCTGCCAGTTGTTTGGCACACTCATCGAACCCTCGTTCAACAGGCGAAAGTAACCTGGAGAAGTATCCCAGCGGTCTAGTGTCATACCCTATCTGCTGTAGAAGGACCGCTGAGATAGACTCCGTCCCTGCATGCGCCTGTATGGCTATTTCCCCTTCAGGATGGGGGGTAGCCAATACAGGGGCAGAGGAGAGGTCCCTTTTCAAAGTAGAAAAGGCCTCTTCCTGTGCATCAGACCAACCTTTGATTGAAGGGTCTTCTCCTCTGAGGAGTTCATAGAGGGGTTTTGCTTTTGCAGCAAAATCCTCTATGAACTCCCTCATGAAATTAGCAACTCCCAGGAATTTTCTTAAATCCTGTAGAGTACCCGGCCTAGGTAACTTTACCATGGCTTCCACTCTGGCCGCCATGATCCCTTTGGCTCCAAAAGAAATTTGGACTCCAAGAAAAGTCACCTCCGTTCTGGCCAAATTTGCCTTGTGGGGACTCAGCTTGAGTCCTGACTTGGCCAGGAGTCCCAATAGCTCTTTTAACAGAACCAAGTGTTCTTCTATGGTTTCTGTTTGTAAGAGCAGGTCATCCACGTATTGTAGAAGGCATCCCGGCCGTGAAAATACGCTCAGAACGGCCGCCAATGCCTGGTGAAAATACGTGGGACTACTGTGGAATCCCTGGGGGAGTACACCAAACATGTACTGTTTGTCCCCTACTGTAAAGGCAAATTTGTACCTACAGTTTTCAGTGAGTTCAATAGAGAAGAACCCATTGGCAACATCTATGGTTGAGAATATGCGACTTTTGCCGCTTATTCTGGCCATGATGTCGGGAGTCTGTGCCACCACTGGAGCGGACATTGGGGTGTACTTGTTGAGGACCCGGAGATCTATGGTGAGCCTCCATGCATTGGTGTCCTTTTTCTTTACTGGCCAGAGGGCATTGTTGCATTTAGAATTGCCCTCTATGACCACCCCCTTAGTTTTCAATTCTTGGACAGTGTCCAAAATTGAATGGGTGGCTTCTGGTGGAAAGCGGTATTGGCGTTGAGGTGGAGGGTCAGGACCTTGTATGTCCACCTGAACTCCAATCAGTCTGCCACAATCGTTTTTTCCCTGGGCCCACAGATCGGGGTACTCATACACAATAGGCTCAAGATCTGGATTATGCGAGATCTCAGGCCATTTGTGTTCAAGTACTTCAGTAGAGTCATCTACTGTTGGCAATGGTGGTCCCAGAAACTGGCGTTGGATGACAAACACCTTGGATTGTCTGGGACCCTTCCACACAATACTATTTGCCAGATCTAGGATCCACCCATTTTGTGTCATTACGTCGGTTCCAATAATGTTGTCAGAACCGGGGTAATACCACATGGGGATCCTAAGGGTCGTGTGAGTTGTAATCTGGACAATTACTTCTTCTATTCTGTGGGCCTTCACCCCCCCTTGTTGGTGATCAAATCCGATCACCACACACTGAGGGCTGTTGGGATGTAAATCATGTTTGACATTGGTAATGGAAATCCAGCATGATTTCGGCGTCCTGATTTTTGATTTTGGCTTTTATGTGGGGTCTCCCTGAAGAATCCAGTATGATAGGACATACTGGCGCCAGTTCTTTAGGGATCCCTGATCTTCAATCAATTTCTACCAGACTCCCAGTAGGTACCTGTGAGGTACATACTGCCACTTGTGGGTTCTTGTTATGGACCCTTAGTGTGGATTCCAGGGATTCCACACTCCTTACCCAACGCGCAGGGTCATTCACAACAGCCACACGTTTTGGTGTCTGGACCTGTGAATGTCCCAGATATTCCCCCACTGGTTTGGCATAATTAGGTTTCATCTTGAAACCGTTATTATTGCCCGTTCTCTCAGGATTTGTCCGGTTATTACGTGACCATTGTGGACAATTCCTCTTTATGTGCCCGTATTGTAAACATAGGAAGCATCGAATGCTTCCTATCCTTTCCAATGGCGGGGCCGTGGGGCGAATAGTTGAATTACCCTTTGTGTGCTGTACCCGATCATCTTGAGATATATCAGGTACAGGCGCACGCTCCGTCACTTTGACGAATTTCTTATTGAGCAGTGTATCCTGTCTGCACTGCTCAATAATCATAGCAGCATCCGTGAGGGATGGTTCCCTGGCTGCGCTTAACCGGATCGCGGTATCAAGGTATGGGAATTTTTCCACAAACATACGTATCATACCCTGTGGAATTCCGACACCGTGATCCTTTGTAACCCTTCTATACATGGCTTCAAACCGACTACACATAGACAAAGGTTCGTCATGTATAGTGGGTTTGAACTTGGACAGGATATCTGGAGTGACGTCCCAATGGCCCGTTGCCAGTCTCATGAGTATGGAGAGACGTTCCTCCTTGTCATAAAACTGTCCATTCATGGGTTGTGTCCTTCCCGTTACCTCATACCTTTGGTTTAGGTGTGTAGGTAACCATAACTTGAATAACTCCATGCGATATTCGTGAGCCACTGAATACTTGTTACAGTGACCCTCGAAGATATCACATGAAGTAAACGGATCTACAATGGGATCATATTTTGGGATCTCCTTGCAGATCCGTAACAGGAAGTTTATCCTTTCCATACTGGAATGGTTAGGATAAAAATCTTCCTGTCTTTCCGGACGCGTTGGCGGATTGGAAGTGGTAAATGGCCAACCACTTTCCTCTCTCCAATCGTTGTCCTGTTCCTGGAATCGGTTGCTACCCCTATTCTCCCTGGGTGTTTGGGTAAAAGGTAGCGTCCGTTCCACCTGTCCCCTGGTGTCTACTGCCTCGGGTGTTTGATCCGTGGAAGATATTGGCGCTGTCGCCGCTGTCTCCCCATGTGCCGTTCCTGAAACACAAACCTGTTTCGTGGGCAACATGCTGTTAGTACCAGGCCGTGACAGATTCGAGATGACCTGCTGCAAATCCGCAATGGTTTGCGTTTTTGCAGCCAGGTCCTCTCGAAGTTGAACAATCATGCTATCCATGGATACCGTATTGTTCCTGAACTGATTTATCTCAGTGTACAGTCTGAGCAGTTCCTTGTCCATGTCAGAGTAGAAACTCTCCTTGTCCGAGAGTCTAGACTCTAACACGCAAATCTCCCTGCCCCTCTCGGCCGTACACTGGGACTTCTCTTGTAGTTGTGTTTGTAATGTGTGTAACTGTTTAATGTTCTCAACACAACAATTGCAGTGAAAGTTTGCCATGTTGGAAACTTCCTCTGCCTTTGTTGTGCTGTTAAGTGTTTCTAGATGTTCTGGCTTCCAAATGATATCCTCAAAGGTATGAACCAATTTGGCTAGCATTTGGAGTCGTTTTTTTGTTTTTTTGAACACACTACGATTAATGCATAGTTTATCGTGAGCATACGCCTGGTCCAATAAAGTGGACCATAGCAGCTCAGTGGATTTGTAAGTGGTGGGGATGATGGGGTTGTATGTGCTATGTTTGCTGAGGTGTTGCAGTGTGGTGAAGTTCATACTCACTTTTTGACGAGAGGCCATCTTCATTGGTGTCGTTGATACTTGTGTTGCTGCGTGGAGGAGGTCCTTCAATATTCGGAACGCCTTCTCCCGTTCAGCTAGACGACTTCTGTTTCAACGATGATGGTTCTCTCTTCAGTGGTGTTGTGATGACTTCTCTCCAGTTGGCGTGTAAGGGAATCAGAAAATATTAGTACACAAAGATCATGAAAGATTTTAGATTCTCTGCTGTAGAGTTTGCTCTGTGTCCGGTTCTGATCGAGAAAAACCCGCTCTTACCTGTCCGAACTTGCAGGTTATGGACGCTCAGATCCACTGACCGCGTCCTTCCCTCCTGATTAGTTCACAGCGTAAGCGGTTTTTCCGTTCCAAAACCAACCACAGATACAAACTCACAGCAGTGGGCCTGGCTCGCCAATGTTAAAGGGGATATTAATTATTGATATTTATGCAAATCTCGATAATTAATATTCATAAATAGGCGTAATCGTCTTGTGATGACTCTGCCTATTTAAGCCTTAATGAATAACAAATCGCTACTGATTGCCCTACACTAATCACTAAACTAGCTGCACGCGCCTTACTGACTACCACTAGTAATCACACGTTACACAATAGGGATAAATGACACGGTATTTATTAATAATACATTAGTAATGCAATGCCAACAATATACTAACTCTATTGCGGCGATACTTTACAAACCAAGAAGGTATTAGGTTTATAACTATATATATCTATAACAAGGGGATAGATATATATTGTTATAACCGCGCACTACAATATAAATACACACACTAATACAATACACTAACACGGTACTAACTATACTAACACAGTCCCAAATCCACCCCAAGATCTAACTAGTATTAACGACAATTCATACACTTTAACGGACGCCCACCCAAACCTGTCTATATACTATCCCTACGGGGTAAAGGTGCTGCTGGGGTAAGCAGGGCCGCCGCGGGGGTAAAGACACCAGGGAACAGGACCTGGGACAGGGGAAGATGTGGGTCACCAGGGGTACAGGGGATGAGGGGATATTATAGTAAGGGTATGGGGGAAAATAAGGGACAAGAGGTTAGGAGGGTGTATAGGGGGGTAGATAGGTTTATAGAAGGGGGTAGATCGTTGGTGGTATAGGGGGAGATAGAAGGGCGTTGGTGGTATAGGGGGAGATAGATAGGTTTATAGAAGTGGGTAGCGTTGGTGGTATAGGGGGAGATAGATAGGTTTATAGAAGGGGGTAGCATTGGTGGAGTGCAGCAGGGGGGGTATAGCAGGGGGGGTATAGAGTAGCAGGGGGGTATAGAGTAGCAGGGGGGGTATAGAGCAGGATACTTAGGGTTAATGCTCGTTGTCCAGGGGAGGCTCGTCCGTCCAGGGGGCTCGTCAGTCCAGGGGATGATGTTACTGGCTGGTATCTAACCCGACTGCTGAGCGGGGCGCCGCCGGTCTATTTAAACTTCGCGGCGCCCGCCCGCAGCCTCCCTATTGGCGCCATGCGCATGCGCACCGCCAGCCTCAATACGTGGGCCGGCGCGGTGATATGACGTCACCGCGCCGGCCCGAGGATCTCGGAGCACGCTTCCCAGGGGGGGGATCCTTTGATCCTCCCGCCTGTGAAGCGGACGCTTACCTCCGGCGCTGTAATTACAGCGCCGGAGGTCAGCCACTCACAGGGGCATGGGAACTCTTTGTTCCCATGTCTCTGTGAGGCGTACCACCTCCGGCGCTGCCGGAGATGGTGACAAAGGGCAGAGGATCTTATTGATCCTCTGTCCTTTGTAGAGGCCGACGCTGGACCTAATTGTCCAACTGTCGGTCTCCTCGTCTCCTCCACTCCCCCTCCCCACCATGTAGGATTCTAGGCCATATATGCTCATAGATGCTTGGGGCACATCTATGAGCATATATGGATTATAGGCTTGATTATACATCAAGGGGGCACATATCTGACAAGGGGGCACATATCTGACAAGGGGGCACATATCTGACAAGGGGGCACATATCTGACAAGGGCTAATATATATATGTATATATGTCACGGCATATATACATATATATATATAAATATGATCCTTCCCTCAACACCCATGCATAGAGTGAGTAAGGGAATTTACATGAGTGGCAGCAGATAAGAAGGTTAAATAGGATAGACGCTAGAATGTAAGGATTTTTTATATAATTTTAAGGAACTTAAATTATAAGGAAATGTGTGTCATTTAAAATTTGTATAGATCATAAAATCTAACTGTTTTTTTTTTTTTTTTTTTTTTTTTTTAAAGAGGATAGATGTCTTTATTCACCCTTGTGAAAAATAATAATAGCAACGTTTCAGCTCACAACTGAGCCTTTCTCAAGCAAAGAAACACAAGCTTGTGCCTATCTTATACAGCATTCTCAAAAATCAAGTGACCAATGAATTTACAGATCAAAAACATGTGACTACTCGTCATGTGAAAATAATTAACCTAATTAGGTCATGTGAACAATTACATATGCAAAGTATCCTACTCCTGAATACATAGAGCTGCGTCCATTAGTATTGCATCCAAACTCTTTTTTTTTAATTTTATTTTTTATTATATTTATTTATCATTTTCTTCTTATCATTAAAACATGACATAAATGGAAATTAGCCATTTCAAAAAATACATATATATACCATCATAAATTACATAAGGCTATCATAACAGTACAAATATACACCATTATACAAAGTCATGTCATAACAGTTTATCCCCTTCATTTTAACTTTGAGAAAACCTCATAACAAAGATAGCTCCCCCCCCCCCTCCCTCCCATCCCCGACCCCCCCTCGCCTCCTCCCTCCCCTCCACCCTTTTTGGTTGTCTTGGGAGTATCCCAATGGCCTTTCCTTTCAGTAACCTAATTTCAGAATCTTGTAAATCCCCCCTTTTTACTCCTTATTTCTTTATTGGCTTCACCTGCCTGGCTTTCTCGTATCTTGTCACCCTTTCACATAAATTTTTCCAGTCTACCACGTTTGGCGGACTGTCCGCTCCCTATCCTCTGGCCAAAACAACACGTGCCAGCATCAGACCTTTTTCCCATTTTCTTTCACTTTCTCTATCTACCCCTATTCTTCTAGTATCTCCCAGGACTGCTATACTAATCTCAAAAGGAGCCGATTTCTTTGTCTCTCTCTCGTGGTGCTGGAAAACTTGAGACCAGTACCCCTGTACAGTCGGGCACAGCCAGATCAGATGGACAAAATCGGCCCTCTCCTCTCCACACTTCCAACACTTTGCATCTCCTGTTTTATACATCTTGCTCATAACCCTTGGGGTAACATAGGTCCGGTGAAGGATAAAGAACTGCGTCAATCGGAAGCCACTGGAGATTGTACTCCTTTTAACGTTTTTATATATATTTCTCCAGTCCAAGATTAAGGGTGCCACCTCTTGTGCCCATTTCTTTTCACTATTGAATCTAATCACCCTTCCCAAGCCCTTCTTTATCCTTTTATAAATCTGTGAGATTGAGACTTTACTCCCTATTCCCTGATAGCAAAAATCAGCAAATTCTGAGTGCTTTGTAGTAAAGTATTCTTTATTCTTCGTTTTATCAAAAGCGTGTTTCAGTCTACTATATCTAAACCATGTGAAATAGTCTTTATCTATTCTTAAACCCATTTCTTCTGGTGTCTTCAGCCTTCCTTCCACTACTATCTGGGGCACAAATCTAATACCCTTTTTATCCCAAAACAAATAATCCTCAAACTTCAAGAATTCTTTTAAATTAATATTTTCCCAAATGGGTGAGAACTTTAGTGTATGCTTTTTTCCTAATAATTTTTTAATATTAATCCAAACTAAGTGTACCATCTTACTAATTGGGCATTGCCTCCCCTTAATTTTTATCATTCCTGCTTCCAATGTACTAATAATGTTATATTGGGGAGCTCCCAACTCCCCTTCCAAGAAACGACGCAGTCTATCATCCTCCATCATTAACCACTGGAGCTGGGATGCAAAATAATAGCCCCTAAAGCATGGGATGGACAGACCTCCATCTTCCTCACCTAACCATAGGTATTTCTGTTTCAGCCTGACCCTTTTTCTCCCCCAGACAAGGTCGTTTATCGCTCCTTCTAACGCATTGAAAAAATGGTCCCCTATCCAAATTGGGCACGAGGAGATAACATACAAAATCTGTGGCAATAGAACCATCTTTATTATTGCTATTCGGTCCACTTGTCGGATCAACAGCTTTTGCCAAACACTTGTTTTTTCCCTAACCCTTTTTAATAGAGGGTCAATATTGAGTTCTAAATACTCCTGTATCCTCAAACTAACTTTTATTCCCAGGTATTCAAACGATTCCGTAGGTTTCAAGACTTTAATGTTAATTTCCTCCGGCCCAATTTCCTGACCAATTGGGAGCAGCACCGACTTTGTCCAGTTTACCTTAAAGCCGGAAACATGGCCAAACTGGTTAACTACCTCCATCAGATGCTGTACCATTGGTATTCCTCCATCCACAAAAAACAGAATATCATCGGCGTATAGGCATATCTTAGCCAGTGCACCGTCTCCCCCAAATCCCCTTATTTTTCCGTCTGCTCGGATCTTACAGGCTAGTGGCTCAGCAAATATAGCGAACAATAGTGGGGAGAGGGGGCACCCCTGACGGGTTCCCCTCTGCAATGGTATTGCCTCTGATATTACTCCATTGACCCTAACCCTAACTTTCGAGTTGTTATATAAAAGCTGTACCCATTTTATAAATTTCTCCCCCAGATTGAACTCATGCATAGTCTGCCAGAGGTATGCCCACTCCACCCTGTCAAACGCTTTTTCAGCGTCCAACGACAGGATGGAGTGGGCGCCCTCCCCAACCATCTGCATATTCAACAATGTCCGTCTAATATTCGTCTGCGCCTGACGTTTGGGTACAAACCCAGTTTGGTCTGGGTGTATTAATTTTCCAATAACTTTTCTTAGGCGGTTTGCAAGCAACTTAGCACATATTTTAAAGTCGGTGTTAAGGAGAGAGATGGGGCGATACGACTCCACCTTTCTCTCATCCTTCCCCTTTTTGGGTATCAAACTTATTACAGCCTCGGAGAGAGAGGACGGGAGTTCGCCACTATCCATTGATTCATTTAAAACCTGTACTAACACTGGAAGGATGACCTCTCCATACCTTCTATATATCTCAAAGGGTAGGCCATCCAAACCAGGACTAGTATTCCCCTGAATAGTTTTCAGTGTGTCTCGTAGTTCCTCAACTTCAATAGGGCCGTTCAGCCAGTCCCTCTCCTCCTCCGAGAGTCTGGGAATCGGGACTCCCTCCATGAAGATTCTGATTTCTTCAGGCCCCCCCCCCCCCTCCGAGGAGTAGAGGCCCCCATAATATTCCACAAATTCGCGTTCTATCTCTCCCTGGCTGGATACCAGCACCCCAGCTCTCCCCTCGACACCGTCAATCCTATTACCCCCCCTCTGATTCCGTATAAGTGTGGACAGCAATTTTCCCGACTTCCCAGATTCTCTAAAGTATCGTTCCCCCTCAAAAAACACCTTTTGTTGTGCCTTATCACTCAGAAAATTCCTCAATGTACTTTTAGCCTGATCCAACTGGCTTATCAATTCAGGGATTTTCTTAGTCATAAGTTCTGCTTCTATTTCTTTTATCCTATCTATCAGCTTTCTCTCCTGTTCTGCAAATCCCCTTTTTAGGCCCTTAATTTTACTTATCAAGATACCGCTTAGAAATGCCTTAAAGGCATCCCAGACGTATCCTGAGCCTGCTGACCCTAAGTTATATTTCCAGAATTCCTCTATATTCATTCTAATGTCATCTTCCTCCTTGATTAAATTCAACCAGTGAGGGTTCAGACGAAACTCACGAGTTGTTGGTCTTGAGTTTATTTTAAACCGCAAACAAACAGGGGAGTGGTCCGAGATACTATTCACTTCGTACTTCATACTGGTGATTTTATGTACTAATTCTGAACTAACCAGTGCCAAATCTATCCTGGACATTATTTTATTTCCCCGGCTGAAACAGGAGAACCCTGGCTTGTCATCGTAGAGATATCTCCACACGTCTATTAAGGATAGTTCCTGCGATATTTTCCACAGCACTGATTGTCGCCCTGTCGTCTGTTTAACCTTTGGGATCACAGAGTATCTGTCTAACTCATCATTCATAACATTATTTAGATCTCCCATAATTACTATGGGGCATTTACCTCTTGAATCTGCATACTCCACTAATCTATGAATAACCGTTAGGGAAAATGGGGGAGGTATATACACAAAGGCCAGAATACATACAATGCCATTCCATTGACAATGAAGAAATACATATCTACCCCTGTCATCTATTTTCTCATCAATTGGGTGGAAATCTACTTTATAATGAACATATACACTAACTCCAGATGAGTATGTAGAAAAACATGAATGATATTGATACCGGGCCCATTTCTTCTTTAACAGGTTTATTTTATCCTTTATACTATGTGTCTCCATTAATCCTACAATCGCCGGGAGATGTTTACAGACAATATCAAAGACCATTACCCTTTTAACCCTATCTCCTAGGCCCCTTACGTTCCATGTCATAATACTACTCATACTACTCATCTAGATTGGTCACTGACTTTTTCTTCACCTTAGACCCTGTTAGATCTCCCAAGACAACCATTCCCACCCTGCTCCCTCTCCCCCCCCTCGTCCCTCCCTCTCCCCCCCCCCCCCCATCTGGTCGGCAGAAATCGAGAATTTCCCCCACCTCTTACACACGACCCCTTCCCACCCCCTACCCCTCCCCCATGAATCAGTCTGGCGCCTTTCATGTTCCTATTCCTTTATCATCCAACCACTCCGCCACCTCCTCCGGGGAGCCAAAAAACCTAACCTGTTCACGATATATTATACGTAGCTTAATAGGGTACAACAGGGAATATTGTATCTGAGCATCCGCTAACCTCTTTTTCACTTCTTTGAACTCACGCCTCTTAATCTGGGTGGCCCTAGAGAAGTCAGGATAAATTGCTATATTATTTCCATTAAACTCAATTGTTTGCAACATTCTTTTGGTTCGCATTATTGTATCCCTGTCTTTAGCACTTTGTATTTTGGCAAGGATTGCCCTCGGGGGAGCCCCTTTTATAGGGGGTCTCCCTGGTATTCTATGGGCTCTTTCCACTGAGAAAAGGTTAGTTAGGCCCTTGTCTTTAAAGCTATCTTGCAGCCACTGTTGAATAAACCCTGTTGTATCCTCACCTTCCGTTCCCTCAGGGAATCCGACTATTCTAATATTTGATCTCCTGGATACATCTTCCATTATTGTAACTCTCTCTAAAAGAGTCTTCTTTTCCTCCTCCATTCCCTCCACTCTTTTCTTTAACCCCTCTATATCCTTTTTCATAGTTCCTGATGTTATTTGCAGCTCCTTCACCCTCTCCCTAACTTTATTCATATCCTCCTTTATGAAGGAAAGGTCAACCTGTACCGAAGCAATCTTAGTTGTCAGATCGTCCAGGCTATGATTAGTTTTTTGCACTACGCCCAGGATTTCCAGTAGCTTATTATCTACCAGGTTGATTCTTTCCTCCATCCCTACTCCGCTACCCACCCTCATTTCCATTCTCCCATGCTCCTCGGGGGGGACCACTTCACAGCTATCCTTTTGTATTTCTTTATTACCTCGTAAAGAGCTCTTAATTTTTGGGGGGGATCTAAGATATTTCTCCAGGCTAGTTGTTGTAGTGCTGCCCTTCCCACCCCCTGGCGAGGAAGAGCCAGCCATGCCAGCGGATCTTCGATTTACGCCCTTTGGAGGCATGTGTTCAATCCCCCCGACCACCAGAGAGAAGGAAAAAAAAAAAATTTTAAAATAAACAATTACAGGAGAGGGAGAGGAATAAGAAGGATAAGAAGACAACAAGTATATAGATATATCAACACATAACAATTAGCTAATGATTATATATCCATTACTGAGGAAGGAGGCATGTACATAGTCTCGTCCAGGTTTAGGCTATTTAAAGTATCTACCCAATCTATGTATATAGACAACATACAGTCCAATAATCCCTTTAAGAGGGTATAATCCGCCACCTATCTGGAACAATATTTCCAAGAAAAAAAAAAAGGAATACGTCAATAAATAGTACTTGGGTATTACTCCCTTATTATGAAGACTATACAGAGTATAATCCAAAAATCATTCACAAGGGAGCCTTAGTTAACTTATGTCCAGCAAACCAACCCCTTCATCCGAGAAAAAAAAAGAAAAGAGAAGGGAGGTTATATTCATCCATTCCTTGGAGGTGTCTCCTCTACACAAGTAGATATATTCAGCGGATCCTCTTCTTAGTTACATACCCTATAGGCAGTACGTTCCACCATTCTAAGCAAGTTTATTCATTACTTGTTCAACACTTCACCCGCTTGCAGGAGTATCTCAAGTACATACAGGGAAACATAAATGTCCAATGATGCAAGGAGAAAAAATAAAAATAAAATAATAATCTGTACTTCGGCAGGTTAAGTAAGTTGACTAGGACGAAGGGACGGTGCGCTCGTCACGGGGAGAAGTGTAAGGAGATTCCCTCTTCTTTCCTTCTCTTCCTCCTCTCTCCCCCCTTCACTCTTTCCCCACGGTGCTCATCTCCCCGGGTCATGCAGGTGGGTCCCCTGGGTAGCCAGACCTCTAGTGACTTTTAAAGAGATAGTATGTACCCCAGAGTCCACTTCTCTCCTCTCCAACTGGTCCCACATGCAATCAGCGCTGCGAGCACATCATTTCCCAAAAAAAAGGAAAAGAGAAAACCAGTACCTTCTTTCTCTTCTTTCTCGGTCACATCCGAGGCAAATGGAGACCTTACAGAGCCGCTCGTGGGGAGAATCAAGAGGGAGCCCACACCCCCCCCTGCATCCTCTGCAGCCCGTTCCACTTCTTCTTTAACAGCTGTTACAATCGAGGGACCCCTGCTGCACCGGGTCCCAGGCACTCCGGGCGGTCTCCCTGCAACACAGGAGCCGTGGGGGGGGGGGGAGGAGGTCGCGGTCCACTATCGCCGCAGCAACTGCCGCGTCACCACAGCACTCGACCCGACCATCTACACCGCTCCGCTAACATCTGAAAGTAGGTGGTAGGTGATCGGACGCCCAGCGTTCAGGCGCCGCGCTCCATGAGGCAGGGGAGGGGGCGGGAGCACGGCACGTCCTACATCATGCCGTTACGTCTCAGACTTTGATGTTGCATCCAAACTCTTAAAAATGTAACTGTTTTAATATTTTATGTGAGTAAAATGGAATGTAAGTATCAAACTGAGAACCCCTTATAAGAAAGAAATGCCCGATTAATTTAGGGTGGGGAGCTTTGGTAAATCACGTGATTATTGTGATGGGGCAATAAAAACTGCCCATACGAAAACGAAACTATGACGCCCCGGACGAAGCAGGAGAGAAACCCAGGTCGGGCAGGAGTTTTGCTAATTTTATGTATGATACTGAAAGAAGAAATTTTGTAAGTACAATAAATTATTACGAATATCCTGTCTTGAGGGTTTGCCCTATAACATTAGCTCGATGCTGGTCGGTTCAGAGATCGTGGGGGTTGGAGCCAAAGACCAAGAGAAACAACTTCTGAAAGACCAGTGCTTTTGAACCATTCTATACATGTGAATTTCTAGCGCGTACCCAAACTTGTATGTATAGACTTTTATAATATAGGGAGATTGGACCTACTCCCTTTTTCCGGGACTGCAGCTTAAGTGGTACTAGAAATAACACACAAAAAATCTTTTGTTTGAAAGCTACTGCGCAGCCCAGATTTAAAGGAGAGGTCCGCTGCTTCCTCCTGTAGGTGTGCAAGTGTCACAGACGTTTCCGGCAGGAGATCGTGAGACGGGCCAACACGTGGTTTGCTGTGACAGGTTTTCTTTGTGGATCAATAGGTGTCAGTGTTGTTTCTGGTAATGGCCACACCCTTTGCCTCCAGGTGTTGCTAATGTGGTCATTTAACCTTCCTTAATTATAGTTGCTTCTCCCACAATGCTGTGCGGTTTATAGCTTCAGTTTTAGTTGTGGATTGCTGGTGTGTGGATCTTGGCAGAGTTCCTGGTGCTTCCATAGCCACTTTGAAGTTAAAGGGAACCTGTCATGTGGATATTTGATTATAATCTAACTAATTATATACAATCATTACCTACTAAAAAGTGCCTTAGATGTATTCACTTACAGGTGTGATAGATGGTTACCTCATAATATACACACAAAGATGCCGCATGCTAATGAGCTGATTCGAGTTCGGCGTGATGTCATTGAGTCCAGCGTATATTTAATTCAGAGCTATAGCCACTCCCCTGCCCACCTGCTGCTGATTCCTATGGAAACAAACTGTCACTCAGCAGCAGGTGGGCGGGGAGAGTCAGGAGCTCATGAATATTCATGACTCATCATTATCAGCTGGAGCTTTTCAATACAAGATGTTGGCAGATTTACTGGGTCAATTAAAGAAAGTGACCCAGCATTTTGCTAAGCGAATAAGTCACTTATGTATGTTGCCCTTAGTTAGGACACCATAAAACTGGTGACAGGATCCCTTTAAGTCTTTCCTTTCCCTTTCTGTGTTTTGTTTGGGTTCTGTGTGTTGCATTTCCCTGTTGTTTGTATTAGGGCTGAAAGAGACTCCTGTTCATCCTTCCTTTTGGAGAAACAGGTAGTCTTGTCCCTACCATTAGTACCAGGGTCCTATAGGGCTAGATAGGACTCTATGTACAGTTGTGTTCAAAATAATAGCAGTGTGTAAAAAGTGAATAAAGCTCAAAGTCTTTCTAATTGTTTTTATTTCCATACACACAAATGCATTAGGAACACTACACATTCTATTTCAAATCAAAACATGAAGAAAAATATATCAAATTTGTGTTGTTCCTCTAAAACAATGAAAGAAAAGTGAATATTAGACTGTTCAAAGAAATAGCAGTGTTTATATTCTTCTTTCAAACTCAAACATTCACTATATAAATTGAAAAATGTTTGAAGATTGTGCTTTCCTTTGAATCACTTAACTAATATTTAGTTGTATAACCACTGTTTCTGAGAATCACAGTAATAATAAAGGCAGCTCTCACCTACTCCTCTGCTAGACGAGCACGGATAACGCACCTGGATGCGGTTGAGACAATTTGTAGAAGAAAAATCCAGCTCCACGTTATAGCAGGAAAAACTTTATTCATGGGGTTAAAATCTTTAAATACAGGACAGTTTTGTCAACGCGTTTCAGACCATATAACAATTTCGGTCCTTCTTCATGATGTTGTCATGAAGAAGGACACTGTTTCTGAGAACTGCTGTACATCTGTGTTGCATGGAGTCAACCAACTTCTGGCACCTGTGAACAGGTATTTCAGCCCAGGATGATTGGACTACATTCCACAGTTCTTCTCTATTTCTTGGTTTTGCCTCAGAAACTGCATTTTTTTATGTCACCTCACAACTAGTTTTCTATTGGATTAAGATCCGGAGATTGGGCTGGGCACTCCATAACGTCAATCTTGTTGGTCTGGAACCAAGATGTTGCACGTTTACTGGTGTGTTTGGGGTGGTTGTCTTGTTGGAACACACCTTTCAAGGGCATTTCCTCTTCAGCATAAGGCAGCATGACCTCTTCAAGTATTCTGATGTATTCAAACTGATCAATGGTATGCGATAAATAGGCCCAACACCGTAGTATGAGAAACATCCCCATATCATGATGCTTGCCCCACCAATGCTTCACTGTCTTCACAGTGTACTCTTGCTTAACCTCTTCTGGACATAGGGCGTACAGGTACGCCCTTATGTCCTGGTACTTAAGGACACAGGGCGTGCCTGTACGCCCTGTGTATTTTCGATCACCGCCGCACGGCGGGCAGCAATCGGAACCCCGTGCCTGCTCAAATCATTGAGCAGGCACCTGGGGCAAATGCGCCTGGGGGTCCTGTGACCCCCCCATGTATGCGATCGCAGAAAACCGCAGGTCAATTCAGACCTGCGGTTTTCTGCGTTTCCGGTTTATTCGGGTCTCTGAAGACCCGATAACCCAGAACAGGATGGTGATGGGGGTGTGATTTCACCCCACCAATCACCATCCAGCGATCCTGAATGGTGATGGTGACATCACCTTTCAGGATCGCCTCTGATTGAGAGAGGGAGGGGGGCGGGGGGGGGACGCACACTGGCCACCAATGAAATTAATACAATACAGGGAGGGAGGGGGTGCCGGGGTGCCGCACACTGGCCACCAATGAGTTAATACAATAGAGAGAGGAAGGGGGGCGGGGGGGGGGGGACGCACACTGGCCACCAATGAAATTAATACAATAGAGGGAGGGAGGGGGGCCGAGGGGGGCCGCACTGGCCACCAATGAAATTAAAACTGGGGAGGGAGGGGGGTCTGCCCCCTGCTGCCTGGCAGCCCCTGATCTCTTACAGGGGACTATGATACGCACAATTAACCCCCCTCAGGTGCTGCACCTGAGGGGTTAATTGTGCTGGTCACAGCCCCCTGTGAGAGATCGGGTGCTTCCAGGCAGCAGGGGGCAGTCATGTACACAGTTCTTCGTATATTCTAACTTGAAGCGTCCCCATCGCCATGGGAACGCCTCTGTGTTAGAATATACTGTCGGATCTGAGTTTCACGATCTAACTCATATCCGACAGTATATTCTAACATAGAGGCGTTCCCATGGTGATGGGCATTCCCAAGTTAAAATATACCATTGGATTGGAAAAAACTCTGATCCGATGGTATAATAGGGACTCGTGACTTTACATTGAAAGTCAATGGGGGACGGATCCGTTTGCAATTGCACCATATTGTGTCAACGTCAAACGGACCTGTCCCCATTGACTTGCATTGTAAGTCAGGACGGATCAGTTTGGGTCCACACGGCCAGGGCCACACACGCACAACAAATAAAGATTTACACACACGCACATACACTCGCAGACACACACTCCCCTATGGCCCGCTGGACGTTCTCGGCGGAGGATACATACGCCCAGCTTGCCTCTGACTCCGAGAGTCCCAGTGAGGACGAGGATGACCCCGCATTTCTGTTGTCATCCACGTCCTCCTCATCATCTAGCAATGATGATGAGCCCCCAAGGCGGCGGAGCAAGGGGACCGCCATGTTAGGGACCCTGTGGCCCAGCCTAGTACGAGCAGCTCTGGGGCTCGTACTGGTTTCCCGGCCCACCAGTTAAATTCACTGGAGCACCCTGCCGGTGAATTAGTCTGGTGTAGCCCAGAGTGATACGAGCCCGTGATTCCTGATTTTGTAGGCCAAGCAGGAATCCAGATTTCCACAGTGGGCTACACTGAATATGACTTTTTTTGTCATTTTTTCAGTGACCCACTGGTAAATCTGATGGTGGAGCAGACGAACCTGTACGCCCAACAGTTCATCGCTCAACACCCGGGCTCCTTTTTGGCCAGGCCCGGTGGCTGGACGCCGGTCAGTGCAGCCGAAATAAGGACATTTTGGGGCCTCGTGCTGCATATGGGCCAGGTCAAGAAACCCAGTGTCAGGCTGTACTGGAGCGGGGACGTCCTATACCAGACCCCACTTTACAGTACGGCCATGACACGCTCCCGGTTTGAGGCCATCCGGAAATGTCTGCATTATTCAGATAATGCAGCATGTCCCCCCCAATGTGATCCTGCCCATGACCGTCTGTATAAGATACGGCCGGTCATCGATCACTTTGGGGCCAAATTCATGGAGGCCTATGTACCTGGAAGGGAGGTCGCGGTTGATGAGTCTCTCATTGCGTTCAAGGGGAGACTAATTTTCCGCCAGTATGTGCCCTCCAAGCGGGCGAGGTATGGCGTGAAGCTATACAAAATTTGTGAGAGTACCTCAGGGTACACTTACAAATTTCGTGTATACGAGTGGCGAGATTCCCGGATTTAACCCCCAGAATGTCTCCCCACTCTGGGTGTTACCGGGAAACTTGTGTGGGACCTTATGTACCCACTGCTGGATAAGGGTTACCACCTGTACGTGGATAACTTTTATACCAGTATCCCCTTGTTCCAGTCTCTTGCTGCCAGATCCACGTCCGCTTGTGGAACCGTGCGGAAAAATCAACGCGGCCTCCCTGCCCACCCTTCCAGGTACCTATCCCCAGGGGTGAGACCCGTGCCCTTACCACTGGAAACCTGTTGCTGGTCAGGTATAAGGACAAGAGGGATGTCCTTATGCTGTCCACAATTCATGGTAACGGCATCACCCCTGTCCCTGTGCGAGGTACCGCGGCAACGGTCCTCAAGCCCGATTGTATCGTCGAATACACTCGGTATATGGGAGGAGTTGATCTCTCTGATCAAGTCCTCAAGCCATATAACGCCATGCGCAAAACCCAAGCATGGTACAAAAAAGTTGCGGTCTACTTGGTACAGGTTGCCATGTACAACTCTCTTGTGCTGTCCCGGAGCGCTGGCAACATAGGGACATTCCTCCAATTCTATGAGGCAGTCCTCAAGGCCCTGATCTTTTCGGACCGGGAAAGAGCAGGCCGGAGTACCTCGGGAACTGTAGGCGCCCAGATCGTCCCTGGCCAACACTTTCCAGGTGTGGTCCCCCATACTGGAAAGAAGGGACGAACCCCAAAAAAGTGCAGAGTGTGTCGCAGAAGGGGGATACGGAAGGACACCACTACTCAGTGCGACACGTGCCCCGATCATCAGGGCCTCTGCATTGACGGTTGATTCAGGGAGTATCACACTTCGATGGAGTACTAAATTTATATCCCAATTTATCACTGACATCGGATAAAAAAACAGGTTCTCAGACTTGAGACACCCAAAAAATAATTGATTAAAAGTAGACATATTAGGTATCGCCGCGTCGGTAATAATCTCCTCTATAAAAATACCCATGACCTAACCCCACAGATTAACACGGTCCAGGAAAAAATAAAAAAAGTGCAAAAAAAGTTGTTTTTTGTCACCTTACATAATAAAAAGTTTAATAGCAAGCGATCAAAAAGTCATATGGCCCCCAAAATAGTGCCAATAAAACCATCCTCTCATCCCGCAAAAAATTAGCCCCCACATAAGATAATCGGATAAAAAAAAAAAAAACGGACTCAGACTTTAGAGATCCCCCCAAAAAAAGTTGTATCAAAAAGGATAATATAGTCTAAAACCTAAATAAATGTAAAAAAAGTTGACTTATTAGGTATCGCCGCGTCCGTAAGAATCTCCTCTATTAAAATACCCCATGAGCCAACCCCCCAGATTAACACGGTCCCAAAAAAAATGTCGCAAAAAAAGAATTTTTGGTCACCTTACATAACAAAAAGTTTAATAGCAAGCGATCAAAAAGTCATATAGCCCCCAAAATAGTGCCAATAAAACCGTCTGCTCATCCCGCAAAAAATGAGCCCCCACATAAGATAATCGGATCAAAAAATTTTTTTTACTTATTAGGTATCGCCGCGTCCGTAAGAATCTCCTCTATAAAAATATCCCATGACCTAACCCCCCAGGTTAACACAGTCAGAAAAAAAATGAAAAGGTGCCAAAACCGCTATTTTTGGCACTTTTCCATTTCAATCTGTTTTTTCCGGTAACAAAACACGGGTTAACAACCAAACAAAAGTTAATATTTATTACCCTGATACTGCAGTTTACAGAAATGCCACATTTGTGGTCGTAAACTGCTGTATCAGTAAAAGGCAGGCCGCAAAGGAAAGGACTGAAATGGTTTCTGGAAGGCCGATTTTGATGGCCTTTTTTATTGACGTCGCTTTTGAAGCCCCCCTGATGCCCCCTAGAGTAAAGACTGATAATACAAACTTTATTAACCTTTTAGGTGTTCCTCAACAGTTAATGGCAAATGGAGATGAAATTTCAGAATTTAAATTTTTGGTAACCTTGCCTCACAAAAATGTGATATAGAGCAACCAAAAATCACATGTACCCTAAAAATAGTCCCCCAAAAAATGCCACCTTATCCTGTCGTTTCCAAAATGGGGTCACTTTTAGGGAGTTTCTACTCCAGGGGTGCATCAGGGGGGTTGAAACAGGACATGGTGTAAATAAACCGGTCCATAAAAATCATCCCTCCAAAAACCAAACGGCGCACCTTTCCCTCTACGCCCCGCTGTGTGGCCGTACAGTAGTTTACGGCCACATATTGGGTGTATATGTAAACGGCAGAGTCGGAACAATAAAGATACAGTCTTGTTTGGTTGTTAACCCTTGCTTTGTTAGTGGAAAAAATGGGTTAAAATGGAAAATTTGCCCAAAAAATGAAATTCTCAAATTTCATCCCCATTTGCCAATAACTCTTGTGCAACACCTAAAGGGTTAACAACATATGTAAAATCAGTTTTGAATACCTTGAGGGGTGTAGTTTCTTAGATGGGGTCATTTTTGGGTGGTTTTTATTATGTAAGCCTCGCAAAGTGACTTTAGAGCTGTAGTGGTCGCTAAAAATTGGGTTTTTGTAAATTTCTGAAAAATTTCAAGATTTGCTTCTAAACTTCTAAGCCTTGTAACATCCCCAAAAAATAAAATAGCATTCCCAAAATAATTCAAACATGAAGTAGACATATGGGGAATGTAAAGTCATCACAATTTTTGGGGGTATTACTATGTATTACAGAAGTAGAGAAATTGAAACTTGGAAATTTGCAAATTTTACTAAATTTTTGGTAAAATATGTATTTTTTTATGCAAAGAAAATAATTTTTTGACTTCATTTTACCAGTGTCATGAAGTACAATATGTGACGAAAAAACTATCTCAGAATGGCCTGGATAAGTCAAAGCATTTTAAAGTTATCAGCACTTAAAGTGACACTGGTCAGATTTGCAAAAAAATGGCCTGGTCCTTAAGGTGAAATAAGGCTATGTCCCTAAGGGGTTAAATTCAGTGTTTGGGGGTTATCTGACAAACTGTCTACGGCCACTAGACCCAAAAAGAACAATCTTTCATCAGTCCACAAAATGTCTCTTTAGGCCAGTCAATGTGCTCTTTCGCAAATTGTAACCTCTTCAGCACATGTCTTTTTTTCAACAGTGGCACTTTGCTGAGGCTTCTTGCAGATAGCTTGGCTTCACATAGGCCTCTTCTAATTGTAACAGTACTCACAAGTAACTTTAGACCTTCTTGGATCTTCCTGGAGCTGATTGTTGGCTGATTGAGTCCTTGCCATTTTGGCTATTCTTCTATTCATTCGAATGGTAGTTTTTTGCTTTCTTCCACGTCTTTCAGGTTTTGGTTGCCATTTTAAAGCATTTGCAATTATTTTAGCTGAGCAGCCTATCATTTTCTGCACTTCATTATATGTTTTCCCCTCTCCAATCAACTTTTTAATCAATGTACGCTGTTCCTCTGAACAATGTTGGAACGACCCATTGTCCTGAGAATTTCAGAGAAATGCACTGTAACCAGCATGTACAACATTTGCTGCCTTCCTTCCTTAAATAAGGGCAATAATTGCCACCTGTTTTTCAAAGAATGAATGACCTCACTCATTGAACTCCACACTGCTATTATTATGAACATGCCCCTTTCAATTAGTGATTCAATTACACAGAATCAGCAGCATGCATGTCATGATTATTGGGTCTGTTGGATTTCTATTACTCTACTACACCTGCTAGTAAATTATTTGGCATGTAGAAATATAATTTCTACCTAAAACAGTGATTGATCAGGTTAGTGATGTCTGCTATTATTTTGAACACAACTGTATTCCTGCGTATGAACACACCTACCTCTGGGGTCTGTTCATACTGGTAGTCAGTCAGGATTTTGGTTAGGGTTTTTCTAGGAGGTGTCCATCTTCCTTCCCTAGTTCTCAGGCCTGATTCCCTATTCCCCCCTTCCCTCTTATGCTCGATGTGGTGTTTCCCTCCCACACCGAAGCGTCACAGCAAGTAGTGACAAAGACAATGAGAGTCGCATGGGAGCAGGTGTTGTGAGTGGTCAGGGACACGGTGTCACGGCCATGGTCATGGTCGTGACTCCTGTGTCCGCATGCTGTTGCCTGCGGTTTGGGTGTTGTTGTTCAGCCACAGGTGAGGGCCGCTAGTATGTTGCCTCACTTGTGGTTGCCGCTGGCAACATGTGATTGTATTTGGCAGTATAGCAGCCGGAGCTGGTGCTAGGTAGCTTACTGTCAAGTGCATGCGGTTACACCTGAGTTGTGTGTGTGTATGTTATGCACTCTGAATGTCTGGTGTGTACTCTGAATGTTTGGTGTGCACTGTGACATTTTTCCTTCACTGTAGCTGCCCGTAGCAACGTTTGGTTTGATGTACATGTGGTGGCAGTGTCTCGGCCTTTTGGCTGGCTCCCAGGACACGTTTGCCACACATGTCGTTGTCAACGGTAACAGCTGCAGTGAGTATTTGTGTGTATTTTCCTTTATGTGGTCTCACTACACTTCCTGGTGTTGGAAGGGTTAATTCCCTTCTGTGTGTGTGAACACTGGGTGTGTCTGTGTGGGTGTGACTACTTGGGCCTATAAAGCCTCATTGTTATCTCCAGTCTGAGGGGTACTTCAACCATGACTAGCTGGAGTAGCCTCCTGTGTTATTTCACCTGCCAGTGGGGGCCACCCTTGTGGTCATAAGTTTAAGTTTATGTGTGATGTTTAAGTTGATGTTTTCCTTTATTATTCAGTGCAGCTATGGATCTGAATCCCTGTGTGTGGATGTGTGTGTGCTGAGTTCTATTTGTATTGTTTGTTGACTGCAGCTTGCCTGCACCCGGATCCAGTTAGCAAGGCTGTGGCAGCTGGCTGGAACTAGTGCAGTTCACCTGCCATATCCATAGGCCTGTTTCTGTTCCCCTTTTTCCTGCAGCTTGGCCAGTGAGACTCCTGTTCCTCCGTGTCCAGAAGGAACAGGTCGTCTTACGCTTCACTCCTAGTTCAGGGACCGGCAGAGGGTGAGTAGGGATCCGAGGTTCCTGAGCATGGGCCCTCCTACCTTCAAGGTCGGCCCATGCAGCTAGAAGTTAGGGACGGATTAGGGATGCGTTAGGAGGTGACCTGCTCCCTAATTCTCTCGTCCTGGCCGAGCAGGGGTTTACATCTTCTGGCATCGCACGGCTGAGGATTTTCCCCATCCTCAGCCGTGACACACGGCCATGAGACTGGTGACGCTGACATAAGTGACGAGCAGACAGTAGTGAATAATGATGTAACAATTCGCACATGGGAGCCGGGCGAAGAGGGGGCTTTTTTAGCATTATCAGGGTGTGAGGGTGGAAACTTGCCCGTGAGACAGCAGCAGGGTGGCAGCATGCAGCTGAGCCAGCAGGGTGCAAACGTGGCTGTAAGCCAGCAGGGTGGCAGCAGTGTGAGATCTAGAGACAAACATGCCAGGGGTAGACTGTCTGCTACTCAGGAGCCTAGATGCACAGGAAAAACTAGTAGTGCATTAGTTCATAGAGGCAGCGGCAGGCAGTCAGCATGTAGTGGTAAGAGTAAACTGCCATACTCGCCTGTGTGGGAATTTTTGATCAAGCTGCCAGAGGACGTCAGCCTGGTCGTATGTAGGATCTGTAGGCAGAAGGTAAGGGCCAGCTGGGGTTCCAATGTTGTTATCACGGCCCTGCGTCAACACATGGAGCCTCACCATAAAGTGGCCTGGGAAATCCGTGGAGCTAAAGTAGTGGTTAGAGATAAGCAGATTTCTTAAAAATTCGATTGAGCTGCTTGGCTGAATACAAAAAAATAGCTTTGTAATGAATTACTTTGTGACAAAGTGCATTTCTATGTAAGTAGCGGGTGCAGCGACTGGGAACGGCGATAGCATCGCCCCCATCATTGAACCCCTCAGATGCCGCGTTCATCGTTGATCATGGCATTTGACATTAATATATTAAGGCATTTCAGGGGTTGATCAGTTAAAAAACATTTAAATTGTACTCAGTGGCGTGCCCAGGGTGTTTGGCACCCGGGGCGGGTCATTTCTCTGCCCCCCCAATACTTGACCACATACCTCTCACATCCAGGGACATCTCCTGTCATGTAGACCTTCTCTTTCCTCTTCTCTTCCGTTAGACCGCCATGAGAAATTCTTTCAGCCGCATCTCGTCTCTACAGAGTTTGTAACACAGACACGTTAGATTTCTTAATTTTTTCATCAACCTCCCCCATCCTGGTGTCCCCACAGTGTCATCCTGCTGCTACCCCCAATACTGTGCCTGTTGTGCTCCCCAATGTCCCAGGTACTATACTGCTGAAAAAATAGTGACCCTAATAGACATACAGTACAGACCAAAAGTTTGGACACACCTTCTCATTCAAAGAGTTTTCTTAATTTTCATGAGTATGAAAATTGTAGATTCACACTAAAGGCATCAAAACTATGAATTAACACATGTGGAATTATATACATAACAAAAAAGTATGAAACAACTTTTGCTTTGATTACTGCTTTGCACACTCTTGGCATTCTCTTGATGAGCTTCAAGAGGTAGTCACCTGAAATGGTTTTCACTTCACAGGTGTGCCCTGTCAGGTTTAATAAGTGGGATTTCTTGCCTTATAAATAGGGTTGGTACCATCAGTTGCGTTGTGGAGAAGTCAGGTGGATACACAGCTGATAGTCCTACTGAATAGACTGTTAGAATTTGTATTATGGCAAGAAAAAAGCAGCTAAGTAAAGAAAAACGAGTGGCCATCTTTACTTTAAGAAATGAAGGTCAGTCAGTCCGAAAAATTGGGAAAACTTTGAAAGTGTCCCCAAGTGCAGTCACAAAAACCATCAAGCGCTACAAAGAAACTGGCTCACATGCGGACCGCCCCAGGAAAGGAAGACCAAGAGTCACCTATGCTGCGGAGGATAAGTTCATCTGAGTCACCAGCCTCAGGTTAACAGCAGCTCAGATTAGAGACCAGGTCAATGCCACACAGAGTTCTAGTAGCAGACACATCTCTAGAACAACTGTTAAGAGGAGACTGTGTGAATCAGGCCTTCATAGTAAAATATCTGCTAGGAAACCACTGCTAAGGACAGGCAACAAGCAGAAGAGACTTGTTTGGGCTAAAGAACACAAGGAATGGACATTAGACCAGTGGAAATCAGTGCTTTGGTCTGATGAGTAGAGTTGAGCGAACACCTGGATGTTCGGGTTCGAGAAGTTCGGCCGAACTTCCCGGAAATGTTTGGGTTCGGGATCCGAACCCGACCCGAACTTCGTTGATTGAAGTCAATGGGGACCCGAACTTTACGGCACTAAAAAGGCTGTAAAACAGCCCTGGAAAGGGATAGAGGGCTGCAAAATGCAGCAAAATGTAGTTAAATCCCCTGCAAACAAATGTGGATAGGGAAATGAATAAAAATATAAATAAAATAAATAAAAATTAACCAATATCAATTGGAGAGAGGTCCCATAGCAGAGATTCAGGCTTCATGTCATAGCAGAGAATCATGCTTCATGTAACCCAACACTGGAACAGGCCACTGTCAGATATTTTTAGGCCCCGGCACCCAGACAGAGGAGAGGTTCATTCAACTTTGGGTTGCCCCGCAATATAATGGTAAAATAAAAATAAAAATAGGATTGAATGAGGAAGTGCCCTGGAGTACAATAATATATGGTTAAGGGGAGGTAGTTAATGTCTAATCTGGACAAGGGATGGACGGGTCCTGTGGGATCCATGCCTGGTTCATTTTTATGAACGTCAGCTTGTCCACATTGGCTGTAGACAGGCGGCTGCGTTTGTCTGTAATCACGCCCCCTGCCGTGCTGAATACACGTTCAGACAAAACGCTGGCCGCCGGGCAGGCCAGCACCTCCAAGGCATAAAAGGCTAGCTCTGGCCACGTGGACAATTTGGAGACCCAGAAGTTGAATGGGACCGAACCATCAGTCATTACGTGGAGGGGTCTGCACACGTACTGTTCCACCATGTTAGTGAAATGTTGCCTCCTGCTAACACGTTCCGTGTTAGGTGGTGGTGCAGTTAGCTGTGGCGTGTTAACAAAACTTTTCCACATCTCTGCCATGCTAACCCTGCCCTCAGAGGAGCTGGCCGTGACACAGCTGCGTTGGCGACCTCTTTCTCCTCCTCTGCCTTCGCCTTGGGCTTCCACTTGTTCCCCTGTGACATTTGGGAATGCTCTCAGTAGCGCGTCTACCAATGTGCACTTGTACTCGCGCATCTTCCTATCACGCTCCAGTGCAGGAAGTAAGGTGGGCACTTTGTCTTTGTACCGTGGATCCAGCAGGGTGGCAACCCAATAGTCCACACACGTTAAAATGTGGGCAACTCTCCTGTCGTTGCGCAGGCACTGCAGCATGTAGTCGCTCATGTGTGCCAGGCTGCCCAGGGGAAAGGACAAGCTGTCCTCTGTGGGAGGCGTATCGTCATCGTCCTGCGTTTCCCCCCAGCCACGCACCAGTGATGGGCCCGAGCTGCGTTGGGTGCCACCCCGCTGTGAACATGCTTCATCCTCATCCTCCTCCTCCTCCTCATCCTCGTCCTCCTCGTCCTCCAGTAGTGGGCCCTGGCTGGCCACATTTGTACCTGGCCTCTGCTGTTGCAAAAAACCTCCCTCTGAGTCACTTCTAAGAGACTGGCCTGAAAGTGCTCAAAATGACCCCTCTTCCTCCTCCTCCTCCTCCTGAGCCACCTCCTCTTCCACCATCATGTTTTCTCAAGGAGACATAGAAGTGGTATTGTAACGCTGATAACGGCGTCATCGCCACTGGCCATGTTGGTGGAGTACTCGAAACGGCGCAACAGGGCACACAGGTCTCGCATGGAGGCCCAGTCATTGGTGGTGAAGTGGTGCTGTTCCGCAGTGCGACTAACCCATGCGTGCTGCAGCTGAAACTCCACTATGGCCTGCTGCTGCTCGCACAGTCTGTCCAGCATGTGCAAGGTGGAGTTCCACCTGGTGGGTACGTCGCATATGAGGCGTGGGGCGGGAAGGCCGAAGTTACGCTGTAGCACAGACAGGCGAGCAGCGGCAGGATGTGAACGCCGGAAGCGCGAACAGACGGCCCGCACTTTATGCAGCAGCTCTGACATGTCAGGGTAGTTGTGAATGAACTTCTGCACCACCAAATTCAGCACATGCGCCAGGCAAGGGATGTGTGTCAAACCGGCTAGTCCCAGAGCTGCAACGAGATTTCGCCCATTATCGCACACCACCAGGCCGGGCTTGAGGCTCACCGGCAGCAACCACTCGTCGGTCTATTGTTCTATACCCCGCCACAACTCCTGTGCGGTGTGGGGCCTGTCCCCCAAACATATGAGTTTCAGAATGGCCTGCTGACGTTTACCCCGGGCTGTGCTGAAGTTGGTGGTGAAGATGTGTGGCTGACTGGATGAGCAGGTGGAAGAAGAGGAGGAGGAAGCCGAGTAGGAGAAGGAGGCAACAGGAGGCAAAGAATGTTGCCCTGCGATCCTTGGTGGCGGAAGGACGTGCGCCAAACAGCTCTCCGCCTGGGGCCCAGCTGCCACTACATTTACCCAGTGTGCAGTTAGGGAGATATAGAGTCCCTGGCCGTTCTTACTGGTCCACGTATCTGTGGTTAGGTGGACCTTGCCACAGATGGCGTTGCGCAGTGCACACTTGATTTTATCGGATACTTGGTTGTGCAGGGAAGGCACGGCTCTCTTGGAGAAGTAGTGGCGGCTGGGAACAACATACTGTGGGACAGCAAGCGACATGAGCTGTTTGAAGCTGTCTGTGTCCACCATCCTGAATGACAGCATTTCATAGGCCAGTAGTTTAGAAATGCTGGCATTCAGGGCCAGGGATCGAGGGTGGCTAGGTGGGAATTTACGCTTTCTCTCAAATGACAGACAACAGAGGGTTGTAGTCAATGGAGAACATTCAAAACAAGGTCATGTTACCAGTGGGATTCCACAGGGATCTGTACTGGGACCAATTTTGTTTAATATCTTCATAAGTGATATTGCAAAAGGCCTCGATGGTAAGGTTTGTCTTTTTGCTGATGACACAAAGATATGTAACAGGGTTGATGTTCCTGGAGGGAAACGCCAAATGGAAAAGGATTTAGGAAAACTAGAAGAATGGTCAGAACTCTGGCAACTGAAATTTAATGTGGATAAGTGCAAGATAATGCACCTGGGGCGTAAAAACCCAAGGGCAGAATATAGAATATTTGACACAGTCCTGACCTCAGTATCTGAGGAAAGGGATTTAGGAGTAATTATTTCAGAAGACTTAAAGGTGGGAAGACAATGTAATAAAGCAGCACGAAATGCCAGCAGAATGCTTGGATGTATAGGGAGAGGTATAAGCAGTAGAAAGAGTGAAGTGCTTATGCCGCTGTACAGATCACTGGTGAGACCTCACTTGGAGTATTGTGCGCAGTACTGGAGGCCATATCTCCAGAAGGATATAGATACTCTAGAGAGAGTTCAGAGAAGAGCTACTAAACCGGTCCATGGATTGCAGGATAAAACTTACCAGGAAAGGTTAAAAGACCTTAATATGTATAGCTTGGAAGAAAGAAGAGACCGAGGGGATATGATAGAAACTTTTAAATACATAAAGGGAATCAACTCGGTAAAGGAGGAGAGCATATTTAAAAGAAGAAAAACTACCACAAGAGGACACAGTTTTAAATTAGAGGGGCAAAGGTTTAAAAGTAATATTAGAGGGGCAAAGGTTTAAGAGTAATCTCCAATCAACAACCAAAAAAACATATAGATAAGGTTCGAGCGAGTGATGGTAGGATAGTCACTAGACAGGGCCTGGTGGAGAAGGCCTTTCTTGATTATTTCCTTGACCTGTACAAAGCTGATTCCAACATTACAGAGGATAAGATAGATTCCTATCTAGATAGGATCAACTTCTCAACTATTACTGAGACGCAAAAAAAAGCACTAGAATTGGAGGTTTCAATGCAGGAACTTGAGGGAGCTATTAAACTATGCTCAGCTAACTCCACTCCTGGTTCAGACGGGCTTCCATATGAATTCTATACTAAATATGGGGACTGTATTTTTCCCAGATTGTTGGAGGTCTTTGCTGAATCAATGAAGGATGGGATACTACCAGATTCAATGATGGAGGCTATAATAATATTAATCCCAAAAAAAGGCAAGGACCCTCTAGATTTAGAATCTTATAGACCAATTTCTCTGCTCAATGCAGATGTAAAGCTTCTTGCGAGGGTCCTCGCTACAAGGCTTTCTAGGGTCATTTCCTCCATTGTACATCCGGACCAGAGCGGTTTTATTCAAAATAAGGGTACACATCATAATTTACATCGGCTCTTTTCTAATATCCAGGCCCCTGGGGGGACCGCCCGCTCCATCCTGTCATTGGATGCCTCTAAGGCCTTTGACAGGGTGGAGTGGCGCTTCCTCTGGAAGGTTCTTGCTAGGATGGGCTTTGGAGAAAGGTTCATACGCATTCTTAAGTTATTATATAGATCTCCGAGGGCCAAATTGAGCCTTAATGGAATTTTGAGTAGTAGTATTGATTTAAACAGAGGCACCCGTCAGGGTTGCCCATTATCTCCCTTATTATTTGATGTGTATATCGAACCCCTTGCGATTGCTATCAGGCAGGATGATCAGGTCAAAGGATTTGGGACACTAGGAATACAAGACCGTATTTCATTATATGCAGATGATGTTTTGTTCTTTATAGATCATACGGAAACTACTCTCCCTAGGATTATTCAAATGGTTAAACTATTTGGAGAGGTGTCTGGTTTTCTTATAAACTGGGCCAAGACCAGTCTGCTCCCAATAGACCCCCTGCTACAGAAAGAGGTTCCTTTTACACAGTTGGATACTGTTGATACTTTTCAATACTTGGGTTTGACTATATCGCCTCGAGTTGAAAATTTTTTAGAACTTAATTTGATTCCTATAATGGTAAAGATCAGAGCAAAAATAGGAATCTGGCTGAAACTTCCCCTATCTAGAGCTGATCGAGTTTCATTAGTTAAAATGGTGATACTACCACAATTTCTTTATGTGCTTAGGAATACACCTATTTGGATACAAGATAAACATTTTAAACTTATGGAAAGAATAATTAATGATTTAATCTGGGGAAGAAAGCGAGTTCGAATTAAGTTGGAATATTTGTATAAATCTGTGGAGTGCGGGGGCTTAAATCTCCCCTATTTTAAGGGGTATTTTATTGCAGCCCAGTTACTAATGTGTTATGAATCAGAGAACAGTGCACTGCTGGGGAAGTTGGTAACTAGTCACGCTCACAATAATATTTTCACTTTGTTGGAATCTGGGCTATTGAAGATCTATGACCAAGGCTACAGAGAGACTATAAAACTACTCCTGAAAGTGTGGGCCACAATTAGGACATGGTTGAAGGTTAAGGGTTCACTTATATTTACGCCTCTTTGGCATAATTTCTATTTACAAGGGCTAGATGAAATTGCAGCTGACACATTTTGGCAGAATAATAACATTTTATATATTTCACAGGTAGTTAAAGATAGAGAAATTAAACCTTTTATAGAAATGACACACACTATAAAAAATCTTTCATGGTTTAGGTATTTTCAATTGCGATCTGTATTATCTAGTTTGGATGATAAGCGGCTGTTGGATATAGATGATTTACCGTTTTTGAATGATTGGGTAGGGGGTACACCTTCTAGAATAAAAATTTCCAATATATATAAGTTATTACTAAAGACACGGTTTAGTGATATACACTCACCAGGACAAAAAGCGTGGGAGGTGGATTGTCCGAATTTACAAATAGAAGGCTGGGAGAATATTTTTGGGAATTTATCTTTATTATCCCAGAACTTCAACCATGTTCTAATACAATTCTATATTTGTCACAGATTATATATTACTCCCTTGTGGATGAATAAATGTGGGTTAAGAGATTCGTCCAACTGTCCCAAATGTGACACTGTAGGAGCGGACTTTCTCCATATGATATGGACTTGTCCAGAACTTATAAATTATTGGAATAGTATCAATAACTGTATTATGTATAAACTAAAAATTCAAATTCCTTTTGAACCACAAGTATTTGTTCTTAATGATCTTTCCAAACTAAAAAATCACAAGTATCAAAAGATTTTCCTGAGCAGAATACTGATGTTGGCTAGAGTTCTGATCAGTCGGACCTGGTTTGCCCGTTCCGCTCCAGACATAAATACATGGTTAAACTTAACTGATAAGGTAAAGAACTATGAGAAAATTATATATAAACGGAGGGAAACTGAGTACCAGTGGAGTAGGATATGGGACGGTTGGAGGATTTGATTAGCTGAGGTCAGGTTGTTTCATATTTGGGGGTCCTACTTTGACGCACCACATATTGGGGGGGAGGGAGGGGAGGGTTTTCTAATTGCTATGAAAAGACGAGTTGAATATATTTATGTTTATATATAATTAGCTGGGTCACTAAGAATTGAGAGATTGTAAAAATCTTATTTATTGTAAATGTTTTGTATTTTGCCCAATAAATTTTTTGAAACAAAAAAAAAAAGGAAGTATTACTTTACTGAGAGAGTAGTGGATGCATGGAATAGCCTTCCTGCAGAAGTGGTAGCGGCAAATACAGTGAAGGAGTTTAAGCATGCATGGGATAGGCATAAGGCTATCCTTCATATAAGATAGGGCCAGGGACTATTCATAGGATTCAGATATATTGGGCAGACTAGATGGGCCAAATGGTTCTTATCTGCCGACACATTCTATGTTTCTATGTTTCTATGTTTGTGAGATGGAGAGCTGAACGCTGCCGTGTGACATGGTTGAGATGCTTGGTGACGGAGGTGGTGGTGTTGGTGGTACATCCCCTGTTTGCTGGGCGGCAGGTGCCAACGTTCCTCCAGAGGCGGAGGAAGAGGCCGAGGCAGCAGCAGCAGAAGAGGTAGCAGGGGGAGCCTGAGTGAGTTCCTTGTTTTTAAGGTGTTTACTCCACTGCAGTTCATGCTTTGCATGCAGGTGCCTGGTCATGCAGGTTGTGCTAAGGTTCAGAACGTTAATGCCTCGCTTCAGACTCTGATGGCACAGCGTGCAAACCACTCGGGTCTTGTCGTTAGCACATTGTTTGAAGAAGTGCCATGCCAGGGAACTCCTTGAAGCTGTCTTTGGGGTGCTCGGTCCCAGATGGCGGCGGTCAGTAGCAGGCGGAGTCTCTTGGCGGCGGGTGTTCTGCTTTTGCCCACTGCTCCCTCTTTTGCTACGCTGTTGGCTCGGTCTCACCACTGCCTCTTCCTCCGAGCTGTGAAAGTCAGTGGCACGACCTTCATTCCATGTGGGGTCTAGGACCTCATCGTCCCCTGCATCGTCTTCCACCCAGTCTTCCTCCCTGACCTCCTGTTCAGTCTGCACACTGCAGAAAGACGCAGCAGTTGGCACCTGTGTTTCGTCATCATCAGAGACGTGCTGAGGTGGTATTCCCATGTCCTCATCATCAGGAAACATAAGTGGTTGTGCGTCAGTGCATTCTATGTTTTCCACCTCTGGGGAAGGGCTAGGTGGATGACCTTGGGAAACCCTGCCAGCAGAGTCTTCAAACAGCATAAGAGACTGCTGCAAAACTTGAGGCTCAGACAGTTTCCCTGATATGCATGGGGGTGATGTGATAGACTGATGGGCTTGGTTTTCAGGCGCCATCTGTGCGCTTTCTGCAGAAGACTGGGTGGGAGATAATGTGAACGTGCTGGATCCACTGTCGGCCACCCAATTGATTAATGCCTGTACCTGCTCAGGCCTTACCATCCTTAGAACGGCATTGGGCTTATCTAAATATCGCTGTAAATTCTGGCGGCTACTGGGACCTGAGGTAGTTGGTTCACTACGACATGTGGCTGTGGCAGATTGGCCACGTCCTCTCCCAGCACCAGAGGGTCCTCTAACACCACCACGACCATGTCCGCGTCCGCGTCCCTAAGGCCTCATGCACACGACAGTTTTTTTTCACGGTCCGCAAAAACGGGGTCCGTGGGTCCGTGATCCGTGACCGTTTTTTCGTCCGTGGGTCTTCCTTGATTTTTGGAGGATCCACGGACATGAAAAAAAAGTCATTTTGGTGTCCGCCTGGCCGTGCGGAGCCAAACGGATCCGTCCTGAATTACAATGCAAGTCAATGGGGACGGATCCGTTTGATGTTGACACAATATGGTGCCATTTCAAACGGATCCGTCCCCATTGACTTTCAATGTAAAGTCTGGAGTTCTTTTATACCATCGGATTGGAGTTTTCTCCAATCCGATGGTATATTTTAACTTGAAGCGTCCCCATCACCATGGGAACGCCTCTATGTTAGAATATACTGTCGGATATGAGCTACTTCGTGAACCTCAGATCCGACAGTATATTCTAACACAGAGGCGTTCCCATGGTGATGGGGACGCTTCAGGTTAGAATACACTACAAACTTTGTACAAGACTGCCCCCTGCTGCCTGGCAGCACCCGATCTCTTACAGGGGGATATGATAGCACAATTAACGCCTTCAGGTGCGGCACCTAAAGGGGTTAATTGTACTATCATATTCCCCTGTAAGAGATCAGGGCTGCCAGGCAGCAGGGGGCAGTTCCGATCGGAGTCCCAGTTTAATCGCTGGGGCTCCGATCGGTAACCATGGCAACCAGGACGCTACTGCGGTCCTGGTTGCCATGGTTACTTAGCAATAGTACAACAGTAGAAGATTCATACTTACCTGCTTGCTGCTGCGATGTCTGTGTCCGGCCGGGAGCTCCACCTACTGGTAAGTGAAAGGTCTGTGCGGCGCATTGCTAAAGAACTGTCACTTACCAGTAGGAGGAGCTCCCGGCCGGTCACAGACATCGCAGAAGCAAGCAGGTAAGTATGAATCTTATACTGTTGTACTATTGCTAAGTAACCATGGCAACCAGGGCTGCAGTAGCTTCCTGGTTGCCATGGTTACCGATCGGAGCCCCAGCGATTAAACTGGGACTCCGATCGGAACTCCGCTGCCACCAATGATGGGGGGGGGATGGGAGGCCGCACACTGCCACCAATGTTGTTACTGCTATAGAGGGAGGGGGGGCCGATGGTGGTTGGCACACTGTGCCACCAACGATTTATTACAATAGAGGGAGGGAGGGGGGGCGATGGTGGGGGCACACTGTGCCACCAACGATTTATTACAATAGAGGGAGGGAGGGGGGGCGATGGTGGGGGCACACTGTGCCACCAACGATTTATTACAATAGAGGGAGGGGGGGGGCGATGGTGGGCGCACACTGTGCCACCAACGATATTCAAACTGGGGAGGGGGGGGTCTGCCCCCTGCTGCCTGGCAGCCCTGATCTCTTACAGGGGAATATGATAGTACAATTAACCCCTTTAGGTGCCGCACCTGAAGGGGTTAATTGTGCTATCATATCCCCCTGTAAGAGATCGGGTGCTGCCAGGCAGCAGGGGGCAGTCTTGTACAAAGTTTGCAGTGTATTCTAACTAGAAGCGTCCCCATCACCATGGGAACGCTTCTGTGTTAGAATATACTGTCGGAAATGAGTTTTCACAAAGTGAAAACTTAGATCAGAAAAAGCTTTTATGCAGACGGATCTTCGGATCCGTCTGTATGAAAGCAACCTACGGCCACGGATCATGGACACGGATGCCAATCTTGTGTGCATCCGTGTTCTTTCACGGACCCATTGACTTGAATGGGTCCGTGAACCGTTGTCCGTCAAAAAAATAGGACAGGTCATATTTTTTTGACGGACAGGATACACGGATCACGGCCTCGGCTGCAAAACGGTGCATTTTCCGATTTTTCCACGGACCCATTGAAAGTCAAAAAACGGAAAACGGCACAACGGCCACGGATGCACACAACGGTCGTGTGCATGAGGCCTTACTAGATGTTTTCCTCATTGTTACTGTTCACCACAATAAGAAAAAAATTATTTGGCCCAATGTATTGAATTCAAATTCAGGCCTTTTTTTACAGACACCTAACACTATCTGGCTATCTATTTAGGTACCGTATTACACTAATACAGGCACAGCAGTAACGACAGATTTAGCTGAATATAAATTGTAGGCCTAGTATTTAGGCCCTGGATGACAGGTATACGTTTACGGACAGAATTAGACTTGGAAATGCACGGTAGCGTGTGAAGTTATTGAGGATGACCCTATCCGCACCTTCAATCTAATATACCCTTTTATGGATAGATTTAAAGTTGGCCTGATACAGCAGAAACCACTGATTTAGGGAATTGCTAAGTTGGGAATTGTATTTCAACCCAGAACAAAAATATATCCTTTGCCAGACAGCAGACAGTATTACAATTGGCTATCCACAGCTGAAACACCAGATTTAGGGTACTGCTATTTTGGCAATTGTATTTCACCCCTCAATAAAATAGCAAGCACAGCCAAGCCCCTGATGTAGGATATTGCAAAAGAATAACCACACTATTGATGGTCAAATGGACTTGGTGGCAGCTTGTGCTGGCGCACCACAAGACACAAAATGGCCGCCGATCACCCCAGAAAAAAGTGACATAAAAACGCTCTGGGCAGCCTAAAAACAGTGAGCAATTAAATAGCAGCAGTTCAATGATCCACAACTGTAGATCGATCACTGAATTAAGTGTTTTTGCTGAGTTAATCACTGCCTAATCTCGCCCTAACAGCAGCTGCATCCTCTCCCTACACTGATCAGAGCAGAGTGACGTGCGGCGCTAGGTGACTCCAGCTTAAATAGAGGCTGGGTCACATGCTGCACTGGCCAATCACAGCCATGCCAATAGTAGGCATGGCTGTGACGGCCTCTTGGGGCAAGTAGTATGACGCTTGTTGATTGGCTGCTTTGCAGCCTTTCAAAAAGCGCCAGGAAAGCGACGAACACCGAACCCGAACCCGGACTTTTACGAAAATGTTCGGGTTCGGGTCCGTGTCACGGACACCCCAAAATTCAGTACGAACCCTAACTATACAGTTCGGGTTCGCTCATCCCTACTGATGAGTCCAAATTTGAGATCTTTGGTTCCAAAGATGTGCGACGCAGAAAAGGTGAACGGATGGACTCTACATGCCTGGTTCCCACCGTGAAGCATGGAGGAGGAGGTGTGATGGTGTGGGGGTGCTTTGCTGGTGACACTGTTGGGGATTTATTCAAAATTGAAGGCATACTGAACCAGCATGGCTACCACAGCATCTTGCAGTGGCATGCTATTCCATCCGGTTTGCATTTAGTTGGACCATCATTTATTTTTCAACAGAACAATGACCCCAAACACACCTCCAGGCTGTGTAAGGGCTATTTGACCATGAAGGAGAGTGATGGGGTGCTGCGCCAGATGACCTGGCCTCCACAGTCACCGGACCTGAACCCAATCTAGATAGTTTGGGGTGAGCTGGACCGCAGTGTGAAGGCAAAAGGGACAACAAGTGCTAAGCATCTCTGGGAACTCCTTCAAGGCTGTTGAAAGACCATTTCAGGTGACTACCTCTTGAAGCTCATCAAGAGAATGCCAAGAGTATGCAAAGCAGTAATCAAAGCAGTAATCAAAGCAAAAGGTTGCTACTTTGAAGAACCTAGAATATGACATATTTTCAGTTGTTTCACACTTTTTTGTTATGTAAATAATTCCACATGTGTTAATTCATAGTTTTGATGCCTTCAGTGTGAATCTACAATTTTCATAGTCATGAAAATAAAGAAAACTCTTTGAATGAGAAGGTGTGTCCAAACTTTTGGTCTGTACTGTAATTGGGGTCATTTATCAAACTGGTGTAAAGTAGAACTGTTTTTCCAAAAGAGCTGTCAAAAATTAAAGGTGGAATCTGATTGGCTGTTATGGGCAACTAAGCCAGTTCTACTTTACACCAGTTTGATAAATTACCCCAAATGTTCCTATACTGTCCACAGCAGTTATAATGTCCCATAGAGTGCCACCAGCAATAATAATACCCTATATTGTGCTCCAGTTAATAATCCCTGTATAGTGTCCCCAGAAATAATAGATTGGCCCCTACAGTGCCTCCCCAATAAAAAGGCCCCCACGCTGCCCCCCACACAGTAATTTCCCCCACACTGCCCCCCACACAGTAATTTCCCCCACACTGCCCCCCACACAGTAGTGTCCTCCACACAGTAGTGTCCCCCACACTGCCCCCATGCAGTAGTGTCCCCCCAACCAGTAGTGTCCCCCACTCTGCCCCCACACACAGTAGTGTCCCCCACGCTGCCCCCATACAGTAGTGTCCCCCACACTTTCCCCATACAGTAGTGTCCCCCACACTGCCCCATACAGTAGTGTCCCCCACGCTGCCCCCCACACAGTAGTGTCCTCCACGCTGCCCCCCACACAGTAGTGTCCCCCACGCTGCCCCCCACACAGTAGTGTCCCCCACGCTGCCCTCTACACAGTGGTGTCTCCCATGCTGCCCCACACACAGTAGTGTCCCCCACACTGCCCCCCACACAGTAGTGTCCTCCACACAGTAGTGTCCCCCACACTGCCCCCATGCAGTAGTGTCCCCCCAACCAGTAGTGTCCCCCACACTGCCCCCCACACAGTAGTGTCCCCCACGCTGCCCCCATACAGTAGTGTCCCCCACACTACCCCATACAGTAGTGTCCCCCACTCAGTAGTGTCCCCCACACAGTAGTGCCCCCACACAGTAGTGTCCCCCACGCTGCCCCCCACACAGTAGTGTCCCCCACGCTGCCCCCCACACAGTAGTTTCCCCCACGCTGCCCTCCACACAGTGGTGTCTCCCATGCTGCCCCCCACACAGTAGTGTCCCCCACACTGCACCCCACACAATAGTGTCCCCCACACTGCCCCCCACATATTAGTGTCCCCCACACTGCCCCCCACACAGTAGTATCCCCCCACACAGTAGTGTCCCCCACGCTGCCCCCCACACAGTAGTGTCCCCCACGCTGCCCCCACACAGTAGTGTCCCCCACACTGCCCCCACACAGTAGTGTCCCCCACACGGGGGTAGTGTCCCCCACATTGCCCATATGGTAATTTCCCCCATATAGTAATCCCTCTCATAATAATTTGTCCCCCACTGTGCCACCCAGTATCCCACCATATTCCCCCCCCCCCCACGTTCTTCTGCGTGCACCCCCCTCATGTCCTCCAAAGTTGGCACATAAAATAAAATAAAAACATTTGCCCCCACACAGTATCCCAACATATTTTCCCTCCACACGTCCTCTGTGCACCCCGCCCCCTCATGTCCCCCAAAGTTGGCACATAAAAGAAAAAAAAAATGCTAAATACTTACCTGCGCTAGCTCGCAGAGTCCCGGCACTGTGCTGTCGAGTCATCACGCGTGCCTGCGCCGGGATTTCACTACCGCATAGGCTTCAGGCCTACTAGGCCTGAAGCCTATGGCGGTGATCGGCGGTGGGGCAAGGAACTATGCGCTCCGCCCCCTGCACCGCCGCAGTATGTGGGTGTCAGCGTTTCAGCAATGAGCACTTCCATCTGTATTAATGGAAGCGCTCATTGCTTCTGGGCCTGCTGGCACCCCGGTGAGAGCCGGTACCCGGGGCACACCCCTGATTGTACTTACCTTATCAATTTGAGCATCAAGAGGCCGCCACAGCCATCTTGCTTGAAGATCAGCCCGAAGTGCATGATGAGGTTATCACGCTGTCCAGTGTAGTGACGTCCTAAGTCATCGTGAAAGAGATTGTGGTTCCTGCCCAGACACACCAGCAACTTGGCCAGGTGATGTCGCCTCTGCGTTCTGGAGCTTTGATTCCTGTGCCAATGTCCTTCTCTGCCTCCACCTTGTTCTCAGCCTGCACTGTAGGCACAGTTCGGAGTGGTCCTCCAGCATATCACCTATGCAGAGCACGGTGGTGTCACACTGTTCTGCACCTCGCCAGCCTGGACGAACAGAGTCATACCGGGGAGTTACTGCTCCACATCATCAACCAAGAAAAAGAATCCTGGCTGTCTCTTCACCAACTGAAGATAGGAACCATGGTCTCTAATAATGGGAAGAACATTCTATCGGTGCTACATCAAGGAAGGCTGACCCATGCACCCTATATGGTGCACATCTTTAATCTGGTTGTAATCAGGTTCCTGAAGTCTTCCACCCAACTGCAAGATATTTGGAAAATGGTCAGGAAACTGTGCATGCACTTCAGCCACTCTTACTGTGAAAAACACGCCCTCCTTGAGCTGAAAAGGCAGAATAGTGTTCCCCAACATTGCCTCATATGCGACGTTTCCACATGTTGGAACTCCACCCTCCACATGTTGGACCAACTATATGAGCATTTGGAGGCCATGAACACTCTCTTGATGATGCAGGTGGACAAGGGTACTCTTCTGTGTAACTTCGATGTTATCCAGTGGCAGCTCATGCGTGACACCTGCCGTTTGCTCATGCTCTTTGGGGAGGCCACTTTATTTGTCAGTCACCAGGACTACAGGATGAATGATGTTATTCGACTCTTTCATGTCCTTGAGCAGATGCTGATAAATCTGACTGGCCAGGAGACATGACGCCTACATCTCACGACCACCAGAGCCCTGTGGGGGCTGAACTAACTGAGGAGGAGAGTAAGTAGGAGAGAAAGGACATTAACACCCAGGACTTGTAAACAGAAATAGGTGGTTTATGTGCCCAAGGGACAGGAGAGGAACAGAGGAGCATGATGAGCATGAGGAGCTGGAGCACAATAAGGAAGACCAGGCATTTACTTTGACAGACCATGGTAGTATGCAGTGGAGATTAGTGTTGGGCAAGCATGCTCGGCCGAACACCAATTCGGCTCAAGAAGTAAGTATTCCTATACAGCAGAAGTCTCTCTTTTTTTCTTTTTTTCTTTTTTTTTTGTAACTGGCCATGCAGCTCTATAGTGTCGTGGTTAAGGTTCTTGGCTGTAATGTAGAAGGTTGTGAGTTCAAATCCCACCAGAAATAGAGGCTAAATTAAATTGATATATATATTTTTTTTTTTTTGTAATTGTAAAAAATGTGTAATTACTAAAAAAAAAGTATTCCTATACAGCAGAAGTGTCTTTTTTTTTTTTTTTTTTTTTTGGAACTGGCCATGCAGCTCTGTAGTGGATTCTTGGCTGTAATGTAGAAGGTTGTGAGTTTGAATCTCACCAGAAACTTTTCAGAAATAGAGGCTAAATTAGATTTTAATACACTGGGTGTCCCCAAGCACTGACTGCATATATGGACATAGCTATATATGGAGTCAGAGCAGGGACTCCTAAGCCGAACTAGAGTCCCGACACCCTCCCCTCTTCAGAGCAGGGGGTGCCTGGTTTAATGCTCAGGTTCTTTCATTGACTTCCATTGTGCTTGGGTGCTCTGTAGAGCACCCGAGCATCGGTAAGTGTTCTACTCGAGTAACAGAGCACATGAGCATTTTGGTGCTCGACCAACACTAGAGGAGATTGCGCAAATGGCCAGATGCATGCTGAGTTGTTTGTGTAATGACAGCCACATTATCACCATTCAGGCAGAGGGATGACTACTGGCCCTCCAAGATCTCAGAACGGGCCAAAATGAGAGCCATTTTTAGAGAGGGATGAGAGGGCAGAGAGGGATGATAAACTCAACTACTATCGAGACTACTCAACTACTATATTATGTAGTCGGATGGTCACTGCCTATGTGTGCCATCCCCATCTTCACGAAGGTTCACTGCCATGACTGCTGGAGGAGGGGGGATGGCAGGAGCAGCAGTAGCTCCATCAGCGGTAACTTGAGTTTCGAGTCTTTGATGAGCAGGTATATTCACCTGCCTACAGAAGAAACCAGCCCGCAGCAGGACATGGAACAGAACCTGAAAAAGCATGTGGTGGCATACTTGGACTGCACCCTGTCACCCCAGATCCAAGATCCCTTGGACTACTAGGCAACCAAACTAGAATTGTTACCTCAACTGTCCACGTTTGCCCTGGACAAGATAACCTTCCCTACCAGTTGTGTGGCATTAGAGCGGTGTTTAGTGTGGCGGGGAGCATAGTTACCCCAAAGTGAACTCACCTTTGAACACAAAATGTTCAGAAATCAACTTTCATATAGATGAATTAGGCATGAATTTCCTCTCACTGGTGCCTGATGCATAGGACTAGATCATTCTGGCAGTAATGTTCTGACTGCAGTGTGCTGCCACAGCAGAACATTGTGAAATATGGCCCGTTATTTCTGGCCATGTGATTCAGCCACTATGCTGCCGCTGCCGCTGCTGATGCCACACACCTGCTACGTCTGCTGCCATCTTCTTCTACTGCCACCAACTTGCACTGTTACTGCCACTGCTGTTGCCACCCTCCCCAATCTGTGACTGGGCCACTATGTTGACTCCTCATGCTGTTACCACCCTCACCACTCTGTGACTGGGTCACTATATTGACTCCTCATGCTGTTGCCACCTCACCACTCTGTTTGGGGCCATTAATGTCCCTGTTTAGCCCTCTTGACATCACAGTTTATTTGACACTATTATGATTTGTCAGAAGAACCAAAAAATGGAAAACACTGCAGATCCTGTCTTTGGAGCATCCTTAAGGTCAGTATTTTGCACTGGGATTTCATCATATTTCTCAGTATATTGGGCAGACTAGATGGGCCAAATGGTTCTTATCTGCCGACACATTCTATGTTTCTATGTTTCTATTATGATTTGGAAACCAAAAGCAGGAATGGGTGCAAAATGCAGAAGACATGCAAATATTTCCATTACATGTCATCTCTGGTTTGGACCCACTCATGTTTTTGCCTTACAAATACTGATCAAAGACACCACATTTGTATCGTTTTTTTGTGTTTTAATACTGAAAAAAATCAAAACTTTGAACAAAAATATATTTTTTTACATCACAATATTCTGACCACCATAACAGTTATGTCTTTTTTTTTTTGCGGGACGAACTGTAGTTTTTATTTATACATACATTCATACATTTTTTGGGTAGGTGAAGCGTTGAAACAATGAAGAATCGGCCATTTTTATTTTATTCTGTAACGCCATTCGCCTTATGATGATGGGCCACACAGAAAATTATGTGACTGGTGAGGGGTTACCCAACCAACTCCCTCCTCGTGTGCAACTCTGTTCAGTTCCCAAACGAGCTGACAGGGCTGTAGTGTTCGAATTTGATGTTGTGGCACAGTTTTCTTGTGATGTGGGTCAGCTCCATAATAAGTCATGTCTGTGTTGTCTTCTAAAGCCTCATTCACACATCTGTATTGTGCTCAAATCCATGAAAAGGTGGTCAGTGATGCCTCAGTCAAGACGTCCATGAAGGATCCGTGTGTTGTATGTGTGTTGTTTTTTTGCTGTCCATGTGTCATCCGTGTTTCATGGACACTGTGCAGCTGAAAAATAATTTTCTCTTCCTAATGATCTCTGAAACACGAATGGCATCCGTGTGTCATATGTCATTTTCACAGACCTATAGACTATAATGGGCGAAACAGAGCATGATTCCATGCTACATCCATGGACCCAAGGACCATGCTAAAGAACAGATGTGTGAATACACACATTAAAATGAAAGGGTATGTGTGCTGTCCGTGGAGAATGAAGCTTAATTTGGACTCTTTTTATAGGTACAGAGTGGGAACGTCTTACACCTATATCCGCAACAGATCTATAAACTTTTGGAAAATCTCACTCAAAATAGGCCACCTGTTCCAAATTAGACCAGTCTCAAATTATGTCTTATTCATCCCCTGTTTTGTGACATGTAATGTAAGATAAAAGCCTCAGGATTTTTATATGTCCTGTTCAAAATAGAATACACGAAAGACAAATTGCTTGTGATTATTTGCAAATATTTTCATACTGGTGTGCTCTTCTGTAAAATGATGAACAGATATAACATTGAATTTATTTGAATTATTTCATCTGAGATCCTGGTACCAATATTTAAGAGAAGCTTTACAATAAGATATTCATTGCCATATTTCTATCAGAATTTTACTTTTAAATGATGCCTTTAAATGAAGCTGACAGACATCAATCCTTCCAACCATAAAAAGGGGTGAAAGCACAGGAGTATTCAATTTTTTTCAAATTATTTCTTGGAATGATAAAAAAGGAATACAACAAACTAGACTGACCTACAAAATTCAGAGGTGAGCCATGGACAGTTATCAGTTCATATATCAGCTGCTAGAACAATAATTTCTCTTCTTATAGTTTACCTCATTTTCTTTGGGATTCTCAATACTATATTTGCTGAAGTACAAGATGCAGGGAGTGTAATCTTTATTTTTTCTTTCATTGTGCTGTCTAGTTTTCCAACAGTAAATGCAGTGACTTTGATTTATGGAAATAGAAAGCTGTCAAACAAGTTGAGGTATGTAATAGGTGTAAAATTGATTCCTGGCGATACTGAAGTTTCTGTCATCACATAAAATACTTTAATGAGTTGTACTTATCACTGGGCTATATTAAAAGCTAACTGTTGTTTTTACTATAACACATTTCTTATCAAGAAAAACTATTGCTAAAAAGTGCCTGCAGCTTATGGTCCTCAGTTCGGGTGGCCCAGCTTTGCCTGATCAATAAGAGAGCTATGCATCTGAACACTTCTGTCTCTCACTGCCTGACACTGATCTGTGGGAGGTGGCTGAAGGATCATTCAGCTCATAGAGAGGACTGTGCGAATCACAGCCCAACTAGCTGCAGATTGAGGACCTTTAATGATAGGAGGAGTCAGTGGAAGGAGTCAGACCAGGTATCTGTTTCTGTGTATAGTGTGTGTATTTGTAAAATGTTATGGCCATGGAGAGAGTAAAATAATACTGTGAGGCAGTGACAGGCCTCATGGTTGTTAGGGGAGATATATGGCAGGATTTGCTGTGTCTTCCCCCAGAATCGCCAGGTCTGAAGAAAGACCAGGTGCAGTAATCACCTGGGGATAAAGGAATCCTCAGAGTGAGAAGGGGTGGGGACTTGCACACAGAAGGCTGGAGTGGCTCTGTGTGGTCTGAGCCAGGAGGGCTGAGAGACCACTATCCCCCAAGAGACACTGGTGTGGGACCAGCTTGGAGGCTGCTGAAGGTTGGGCTGGGAAAGCCGCATCTCATCACGGGTGTGAACTGTGGTACGCTTTAGGTGAGTCAGGGAAACCTATGTGTTTAGATAGGGCCCTGACGGGCAAGGTATTTTATTTTGGCTTTGTGTGTTTTGCTTTATGCCGTGTGCCACAATAAAGCACAGTTTGGCCCCTAAATCCTGGTGTCTGTGAAGAAGCGTGTGTTTGCAACCCCTGGAAAAGAGCTAATCCCCTACATTTGGTGTCGGATGCGGGCACATGTCCGTGCTGAAAAGTAAAAAAACAACGTGGTTGCTAGGGGCAACAACATCACTGAAAAGAGCAGGTGCTGCTGAATGTTGCCAAGGAATTGCTGTGTTGCTGTGCAGTGATTTAAAGGGCCGGAAGCCTGCTAGTTTGCAGGAGCAGAGACTGCTGGTATTAATCTGGACCTTTTTTTTTCTGTGGTGCAAACAGTGCAGGATTTAAAGGGCCAGTAGTCGAGTACAAGAGACTGATCAGTGGAAATGGCTACAAAATGGTATAGCCCGTGGGAGAAATCCTGTGATTTAGTAATCGGGGGAATCCCGCTGGGGGTCATTCTAGACTCCCGCCAGCAAGTGTCTCGGGTCCTGCCTGTAATTCTGGACTTTGTAACAAGGGGGCCAGAGACAAAAACTACGGTGTCACTGACCTTTGTGACTAACTATGGCTCTGTGCAATGGGAGCTGTTAAAATGTAAGACACTAGAAGTGGAATTTGTACTGGGCAAGGACTTTCCATTGTTTGGGCAGTTGTGGAGCGGAGTTTCTGATAAAAAGCAAAGATGTGCCGTTGCCAAGGGCAACCGTCGGGAAGACAAAGAGGTGGAGAGCGGTGCGGTTCTCAGGAGTGCATATCTTCCCTGCGACTGTGCCCGGAGTCCTAGAGAGGAAGTGTGGAGGTGCAGTAAAGCTGTTGCTAGGAGAAACCACAACCTTGATGAGTCCGCGGGAGAGAATGTCACTGCTTTACCAGAATGGTTGTCTACAAAGGGTAAGACTGTTCCTGTTATTAACTATGTGGCAGACCCAGTGACAGTGAGCTGGCGGCAGGGGATATCTGCTGGGCCGGTTGGTGATAAGTCACACAGAGAAAAAACTGTGTCTGGACAGGCAAATAAGCCTGCTGTGATTGCTCCCTCGCAGAAATCTACAGAGCAGAAGGTTTCTGTGTTACCTCAGTTGCCCATGACCAAAGCTAGACATGGGATGACAAGGATCCGGGATCCCATGCTAGCCCGGGTAAGAGGTAGCACAATATTGAAACCTGAGACTGGTAAAATAATAAAGGTGCTGGACAGTCGTGTGGATAAGGACTATCCGCTGATTTTCACTGAGCGTGAGACTCCAATGAGAACAAAGACTGATGAACTTGATGTTACAGATACGCTGTAACATCATGCATGAGGGAGTGTTGGGGTGTAATTTCCCCTTATGCTGGGAGTGGTGGAGTAATGGAGACACTTCTGCAGAGAGTGCAAAAACTCCTGCAGAACTTGTACCTGTACCTTTAAGTGAACGTGTAAGGGAAAGGACCATTGAAAACAGTGATGATACCATGTTTGCCGAAATGCATAATGGAAATGGGAAGTCATGCGATATATGTGATAATAATGACATGCCTTTTCCTTTGCAGGCTGTGATTGGGGAAAAAGCCCCCCCTGTTGGTAAACATGTGTCTGATATAAAAGTGTTGATAAATGTTGAAGAAACACCGCTAGGAGACCCCATTGTAGACAATGTGACGGGGCTAGAGGGTGTACCACACGGACCAGAGGTGGATGTGCAGTCTCCACAGGTTTCTATGATTAATAAAATGTCCCAGGTGGGGATTGACTCAGGAGTGCCCCTAGAGGCCAGGGTTAATAATGACACAAGCAGTATAAGTGGCCTATGTGCCGCGACAGTTAGCAACTCAGAGAGTGAGGCTACCATGTCAAGACCCAGCAAAACTGAAGTCGTTACTAGTAGCAACCAGGTGACAGTTATATCTGATGAGACGAGAGTTCAGTCGGGTGACGGCCTAGTGTCTGAAGCTCATATCCTGACAGGACAGTACAGCTACAAACTTGAAGATGTTTTCGCTCGCTCTGCACAGTCCCTAGATACACTAGAGATGGGGCTAGCGGTTCTCGCAGAGCAACTGCAGGAATCTCCAGAGGAGTCACAGAAAGAGATGAATGAACTGAAGGAACTAGAGTCACTAATAGAAGCGGAAATTCTCCAACTTCAAGAGGAACTTGCAGCTTCTGAGCGATCCAGACTTCATGCAGAGCAGGAAAGAGATGAGCTGGCTGATGAGGTTCTAAACAGCGCCTCAGAAAAATCTGATCTCTTGGAGGAGAAAAGACATTTGGAAGCCAGGATGGCTCAACTTGATCAAGAGTTATGTGATCGCATGGTGGACCTGGACCACCAGAGACAAACTGTATCTAGATTGGAGAAGAAACAAAAGAAGTTTGACCAGCTCTTGGTTGAAGAGAAATACATATCGGCTCGATATGCCGAAGAACGCGACCGAGCGGAGGCTGATGCTTGGGAGAAAGAGTCCAAGACACTCTCCTTGGCTAGAGCCCTTGAAGAAGTGCTTGAGGAGCGAAATTAATTAGAGAGGCTGAACAAGCAACTCAGAGCAGAGATGGAAGCTCTCATGAGCTCAAAAGATGCCATCTATGAGGTGGAGAAGCCTAAGTGTGCTCCTGCACAGCAGGTGGAAGAAAGTGAGAAACCGGAAGAGGAAGATCCTCTGGAAGGTGCCAAGAAGTCAGAGCCTGGTAAGAGTGGGTCTGGAGATGGTGGTGCCAGGGTACTGGCCAAGTCAGAGAAGGTGGAAAAGGTATCAACTGAACCAGTTGATGGGGCTGATGTCGATGCAGAGGCCAAGAGTCTCATGACAGTGTGTGACCAGGTCGCAAAAGACGTCCCCTCCGCCTACAAGGCCTTCCAAGTAGCCAGCTGCCTGCTGGGGAAGAAATATGAGGAGACGGACGACCAGTATGCACATCCGGGCTATTGCGATGGGCTGTCTCTCCTGACTCCTCCCCAAAAGGAGACCAGTGTCCTGGGTGAGCCTCTGGAGAAAATTCCAGAAGACAAGAAGTATGCTGAAGACCCCAGTACCTCCAACCTTGATGCAAAAGGGAAGGAGGAATTAAGAAAGCAAGGATATGATGCCATGTCCCTGTCACGGCCACGGTTATGGCCGTGACTCCTTGGGAGCCGCATACAGTTGCCCGCGGTTTGGGTAGTTGTTTCAACCGCAGCTTGAGGCATGTTGTTGTTTGCCTCAAGTGCGGTTGCCGCGGACAACAGTGATGTGTGCGGTTCCCTTGGAGTTGTGTGCGTGTGTGGATGCACGTTTGTATGTCTGGTGTGCACTTTGTGTTGTCTGGTGTGCACTTTGACATCTTCCTTTCTCTGTGGCTGCCCGTGGCAACGTTTGGTATGTTGTGCATGTGGTGGCAGTGTCCCGGCCTTAGGGCTGTCTCCCAGGACGGCTGCCACCCATGTCGTTGCCTGCGGCAACAGCCACAGTGTGATCTTAAGTTTGGACACTTTCCCTTTATGTGTGTTTCCCTTCTGTGGTGCTGGAAGGGTTAACTCCCTTCCCAGTGTGTGTGTGTGATGTCACTGGGTGTGTCCGACTGTGGGGTGTGGCTTCTTGGCCTATATAGCCTTGCTGTTTGGCATGGCTCAGTAGGTTGCTTCAGTCATGCTTGGCTGGAGCAGCCTCCTGTGCATATTACCTGCCAGTGAGAGCCACCCCTGTGGTCATAAAGATATTGTCTTTATGTAGATGTCGTTATGTTTATGTCTTGCTGTGTGTGTATGTGGTATGTTATGTTCTGTTGGGAGCTTTCTATGTGTTTGGTGCGGCTTACGGTTCTGGATTCCTGTTTGCGCAGGTATCCAGTCAGCTAGGCTGTGACAGGTTGGTGGAACTAATAGTTCGCCTGTCATTCCCGTAAGGCTGTATGAGTTCCCCTTTTCCCAACAGCTTGGCCATTGAGACTCCTGCTCCTCCGTGCCAAGGAGGAGTAGGTCGTCTTACCCAGCTCCTAGCTCAGGGATCTGCGGAGGGTAAGATATGGCTCCGAGGTTCCTGCGCATGGGTCCTCCTACCTTTAAGGTCGGCCCATGCAGGTAGGAGTTAGGGTCAGGTTAGGGATGCTTTGAGGAGGTGACCTGCTCCCTATCCTGTTCTCCTGGCCGAGCAGCCCAACATCATCTGGCATCACACGGCTGAGGGTTTCCCCCATCCTCAGCCGTGACAGTCCCTGAATGGTGAGAAGGCTAATAAAGTAAAGGCCAAAGAGAAAGAGGCCAAGGAAGCTAAGGCCGAGCTTTTGAAATGGGAGAAAACCTTGGATGTCCCAGAGACCAAGGTTAGGGCGGAAAGAGCGACTGCTGAAGTGGTAAAAGCCACTGAAGACGCAGAAGACTCTGTAACTGGCTACAAACCCGAAGAAACACCTGCTGAGAATAATGGTAAAGGGGTCCAGATGCGTGGAAAAGGAGCGAGACATAAGAAACCTGCTCTGCTGAAGGAGCCCCGCAAGGCAAAAGAGAAAGGGTTGGGACACGACCATGACTGGGACCAGTTCAGTCAAGAGTTGCCGCAGTCCAAGAAAGGACGTGAGGGGCCTGTGCAGAAGCCAGGAAATATAAAAAGACAGTACCTGCTCATGAGATGGACAAGAAATACCCAGAGGCCTTGTCAGCTCTGTAATAAACTCATGAGGGTGACAAACCAAGCGCTGTTGTCCTGGGTCTGGCAGAATAAGGGGAAGACTGTAGGCCAGGTTAATGCCCGTTCACGAGCATCTGGATTTGATGCTAGTGTTCACCCCTACGGGCTTGAACAAAGGGGGGAGGTATGTGAGGCAGTGACATGCCTCATGGTGCGCAGTACTGGAGGCCATATCTCCAGAAGGATATAGATACTCTAGGGAGAGTTCAGAGAAGAGCTACTAAACTGGTCCATGGATTGCAGGATAAAACTTACCAGGAAAGGTTAAAAGACCTTAATATGTATAGCTTGGAAGAAAGAAGAGACCGAGGGGATATGATAGAAACTTTTAAATACATAAAGGGAATCAACTCGGTAAAGGAGGAGAGCATATTTAAAAGAAGAAAAACTACCACAAGAGGACACAGTTTTAAATTAGAGGGGCAAAGGTTTAAAAGTAATATAAGGAAGTATTACTTTACTGAGAGGGTAGTGGATGCATGGAATAGCCTTCCTGCAGAAGTGGTAGCTGCAAATACAGTGAAGGAGTTTAAGCATGCATGGGATAGGCATAAGGCCATCCTTCATATAAGATAGGGCCGGGGCTATTCATAGGATTCAGATATATTGGGCAGACTAGATGGGCCAAATGGTTCTTATCTGCCGACACATTCTATGTTTCTATGTTTCTATGTTAGGGGAGATATATGGCAGGATTTGCTGTGTCTTCCCCCAGAATCGCCAGGTCTGAAGAAAGACCAGGTGCAGTAATCACCTGGGGATAAAGGAATCCTCAGAGTGAGAGGGGGTGGGGACTTGCACACAGAAGGCTGGAGTGGCTCTGTGTGGTCTGAGCCAGGAGGGCTGAGAGACCACTATCCCCCAAAAGACACTGGTGTGGGACCAGCCTGGAGGCTGCTGAAGGTTGGGCTGGGAAAGCCGCATCTCATCACGGGTGTGAACTGTGGTACGCTTTAGGTGAGTCAGGGAAACCTATGTGTTTAGATAGGGCCCTGACGGGCAAGGTATTTTATTTTGGCTTTGTGTGTTTTGCTTTATGCCGTGTGCCACAATAAAGCACAGTTTGGCCCCTAAATCCTGGTGTCTGTGAAGAAGCGTGTGTTTGCAACCCCTGGAAAAGAGCTAATCCCCTACAATACTTACAATTTTTTTTTTACAATAAAGAGTATAGCAGAACAAGCATGACAAGATACTAGAGAGCAATGCTGGAGACACACGTGACAGGAGACACATTCATGAGATGAGTGACATTAATTGAGGTGACCACATGGAACACTGCTGTTTGTTTCAAAATATAACATGCTTTGGCAGTGACTCTTGCCCTGGGCCCCATAGCAGTTGCATAGTCTGTCCCTATGGTAGTTACGCTCCTGTGCTATGGTTAACAGGAGGTGACTGTAAACTATTAACCCTTTCTACCCTAGACTATTATAGTTACTGACATTGACCTATCCATGTCTTTAACACACCAAGGAAGTTTTAATAAGTAGAAAACATTTTATTTTAGTTTTTTTGTTGTCTACACCTGGGTTGCGTCTTATGGTCAGGTATATCTATAGTATGAAAAATACAGTATATATTATTTTAATTAATATAAAAAATGTAGTTGGAATACAGTTTATATTATGTAGAATTAAATTATAATATCATTTTAGCCATTGAATGTTTTTGTACACTTTGACAATAGAAGTAACTTGACAATGCTGTCCCATCTTTCAGTCTAACCGTAAACCTAAAAAAAAACTTTACAGGAGCAATTGGGGATGCAGAACACCAGTGGCAGGGAATCAGAGGAACTAGTTTCTTTAAAAATATTGAAGGATTCTTTTAATTTCATGTTTTAGTCCTAAAATACTTTTTTTGTTTTTCAAAAAACCTCTTTATTGAATCAATAAATGAATAATACATATGGACTTTTTTCACTTTACTGTTTCTCCACTTTATCCACTCTACTGTCAGAATTAGTTGAAATTCTACTAATGATGCTATGATAATATATTTTTTATAAAAGAAGACAACAAAACATGGCCTGTCTGATTGTAATGTCGACCTAAAATGGGCCCCCAATGCAGCAAATGGTATTGTGAAATATTTCAGCCAGCGATGTCAGTTAGACTGGACTAGAATACTCCCCATCCAGCAGTAAAAATCACTATCATTGTCACTTCTGCCACCACCATCCAAAACGCCTGCAGCACCCAAAAGCCTAACATAAAGATAAAGATTCTATTGTTGCTGTCATTTTAAATCCCAGATTTCCAAGCCCTAAAGATATAAAACTAATGTATAAGAAAAAAAACAGGGCTAATATAAGACGCTTACATATCCAAAATCAACACATTTTATATGTACAAACCGGATTCCAAAAAAGTTGGGACACTATACAAATTGTGAATAAAAACTGAATGCAATGATGTGGAGGTGCCAACTTCTAATATTTTATTCAGAATAGAACGGAACAAAAGTTTAAACTGAGAAAATGTACCATTTTAAGGGAAAAATATGTTGAATCAGAATTTCATGGTGTCAACAAATCCCCAAAAAGTTGGGACAAGGCCATTTTCACCACTGTGTGGCATCTCCCCTTCTTCTTACAACACTCAACAGACGTCTGGGGTCCGAGGAGACCAGTTTCTCAAGTTTAGAAATAGGAATGCTCTCCCATTCTTGTCTAATACAGGCCTCTAACTGTTCAATCGTCTTGGGCCTTCTTTGTTGCACCTTCCTCTTTATGATGCGCCAAATGTTCTCTATAGGTGAAAGATCTGGACTGCAGACTGGCCATTTCAGTACCCGGATCCTTCTCCTACGCAGCCATGATGTTGTTATTGATCCAGAATGTGGTCTGGCATTATCTTGTTGAAAAATGCAGGGTCTTCCCTGAAAGAGATGACGTCTGGATGGGAGCATATGTTGTTCTAGAACCTGAATATATTTTTCTGCATTGATGGTGCCTTTCCAGACATGCAAGCTGCCCATGCCACACAAACTCATGCAACCCCATACCATCAGAGATGCAGGCTTCTGAACTGAGCGTTGATAACAACTTGGGTTGTCCTTGTCCTCTTTGGTCCGGATGACATGGCGTCCCAGATTTCCAAAAAGAACTTTGAATCGTGACTCGTCTGACCACAGAACAGTCTTCCATTTTGCCACACTCCATTTTAAATGATCCCTGGCCCAGTGAAAACGCCTGAGCTTGTGGATCTTGCTTAGAAATGGCTTCTTCTTTGCACTGTAGAGTTTCAGCTGGCAACGGCGGATGGCACGGTGGATTGTGTTCACTGACAATGGTTTCTGGAAGTATTCCTGAGCCCATTCTGTGATTTCCTTTACAGTAGCATTCCTGTTTGTGGTGCAGTGTCGTTTAAGGGCCCGGAGATCACGGGCATCCAGTATGGTTTTTCGGCCTTGACCCTTACGCACAGAGATTGTTCCAGATTCTCTGAATCTTCAGATGATGTTATGCTCAGTTGATGATGATAGATGCAAAGTCTTTACAATTTTTCGCTGGGTAACACCTTTCTGATATTGCTCCACTATCTTTCTGCGCAACATTGTGAGAATTGGTGATCCTCTACCCATCTTGGCTTCTGAGAGACACTGCCACTCTGAGAAGCTCTTTTTATACCCAATCATGTTGCCAATTGACCTAATTAGTGTTAATTGGTCTTCCAGCTCTTCGTTATGCTCAAATTTACTTTTTCCAGACTCTTATTGCTACTTGTCCCAACTTTTTTGGGATTTGTTGACACCGTGAAAATTTGAATCAACGTATTTTTCCTTTAAAATGATACATTTGCTCGGATTAAACGTTTGATCTGTCATCTACGTTCTATTACAAATAAAATATTGACATTTGCCATCTCCACATCATTGCATTCAGTTTTTATTCACAATTTGTTTAGTGTCCCAACTTTTTGGGAATCCGGTTTGTATTTAATCATAACAAACTGCTGTTATTTTAGATGATTACTGAGGATAGAATATAACATAACTATGTAAATCTGGTGCTAGTCTATCCCCGGAAATCAGTGAAACACTTCTGAGCTAATTTGTTTCCAATTTACATCAGCGGTATAGGTGAACATATACATCTGGTTAAGCTTTCAAGTACTATTTATATGTATGCATATCTATTTAAATTGTAGTAGTCAGCAATGCTGATGCTGAAAAAGTTTACCTTTCTAGAATAGATGCTATCTTTTAGACCTTATGCACGTCAGTGCACATGGCGACCAAACAATTCTGTAAGTTACATTGCCCACTGAATTAAATGCTTCAAGACAGTAGTACAGTAGTTCTGCAATATGGCATCTTATGGAGCATGTCGTGATTTGTGTCGGATGCCATTCAAATCCACAGAAAAAAATACAAAACATGACTCTGTGTGAAATTGAAGGCTTACAGAGGTATATTATAGCCTCATACACTGCAGTAGGTTAAAAGGGGTGTTCCGTGGCTTAAAAGTGACGACCTAGCAACATGATAGGTCATCAATATCAGTTCAGAGGGTTTCTAACTCCCGATACCCCATGATCAGCTGTTTAAATGGAATTGGACTTCTGCTGTTCTGAAATTGATGACCTACTAAGCAACTACACAACCCTTTTAGTTTTTATGGCTTAGCAATACTCTTGTCTGAAGCTGTAACACATCTGTGCCCATTAACCCTTACATAGTAACAACCTTAAATTTTAATAATTATTTCCTGTGATAATGTGATGAAATATAATGGCTAGAGAGAAGCACATTTAGTTTCGGTTTCGATCGCCACATTCTTTTCAGTCTGAACAAATTTGATCCCAATTAAAAAGTTGTATAAGACACCCTGGGGTTAACAAAAGTAATAAATATGGCTAAGGAATTTCAATCAATACAAAAACTGGATATAGTGACCAAAATTTACCAATAACATGAAGTACAATGTGTCATGAAAAAATTATCTCTAAATCACTTGGATAATTAAAAACATTCTAAAGCCAGCTCCCGGCAGCTTGCCAAACATAGCGCTGTACATAGTACAGTGGCTGTGCTTGGTATTACAGCTCAGCCCCATTCCCTTAAATGTGGCTTAGCTGCAACTAAGCCATATGACCAATTTATGGTGATGTCACATGGCCTAGCACTCAACCTCTTTTAACAGCTGATTGATTGGGTCCTGGGTATCGGACCCCCACCTATCGAATATTGATGACCTATCCTGAGCATAGGTCATCAATATATATTACCGGATAACCACTTTAAGGCCTAGTGATTAAGGGGTTAGGACTCCAGTTTTCAAAATACAAATTTAATATATTTTTGAGATATGATAGCATAACCGTAGAACCCTAGAACGACTGCAATTCAGGAAAATGACCTAGAAAGCTGGTCATTTTTCACCATCCATCTTTGGATATGTTCAGACAAGAGCAAAGGTAGACACATTCTTAGTTCCCACCCCTTATAACTACTGACTAGAGATGAGCGAATTTTTAAAAAATTTGATTTGGCCGGTTCGCCGAAATTTTAAAAAAAAATTTGGTTCGATACAATTCTTTTCGCAGCTAATCGCATAAAAAAAAAGGCTGCAGAGAGCCTTTATAGTGGTGTCGAACACTGTGCCTTGCAGTCACACACATAGGGAGTCTGCTGTGCTAGTGAAATAAAACTGTGAGTCAGTATGACATGCAGATGACAGGCAACGCTCTTAGAATCACTGCACAGTTCACTTTTTTGGGCATGGGGCCAAAACTGACCAAATAACTCAAGTATGAACTCAGACTTACAGGTCGATGTTAGCGCCAAGAAGAAGCGCACTCTATTTACACCGTCCTCAGCTGATTCCACATAGATGTCTACAGAACCTTTTCTATTAAACGCCTATACAAATAGAGCCCCCCGAAAGAGTGGAGAGGGTGTCAGCAGTGTTGACGTCACAGATTATTTTGCCCTTCCTCTGATCTGTCAGAACAATAACCCCCAAAAAACTGATCATGTCTGTTGATCATCCACCTTCACTCGGTCAGCATTTGTTTAGTAATCCATCAATATTGCTAATGCCAAAAAAACAGGAGTGGATCCAAAACAGAGACGACTGAGTTCAAGAACCGCTGGGTTGCTGGTCAAGACACGACCGCTAGAACACACCGGGAGCTCAGGCCTCTCGCTGCGACTCCTGCTACCACGCCCCCTTACTCTGCTGCGACCTGTGCCTGCGCCAGAAACATTTAGGCCTCTGCCACTCCCCTGTGCAGGGCATGGCACTTCTCTGTCTGACATACTGTAAGATCAGATAAATAAATAAAAATAAAATTTAAACACCCCAAAAAAGTCTGTAATTTTCTCACTTCACCACACAACGGCTAATAAGCCCTTTTTTTTACCACTAATACACGACAAAAAAGGGCTGTAATTTTCTAATTTTACCACACATCTGAAAATACTAATACATGCAAAAAAGGGCTTAAGAACATACTGTATAACTGCACCACTGAACGGCAAATATAATTTTCTTTTGCCACTAATACACAACAAAAAGGGCTTTAGAACATATAACTACCCTTATTTTATTCCACTTATACACACCACAGAAGGCTTTAGAACATACAGTACAGACCAAAAGTTTGGACACACCTTCTCATTCAAAGAGTTTTCTTTATTTTCATGACAATGAAGGCATCAAAACTATGAATTAACACATGTGGAATTATATACATAACAAACAAGTGTGAAACAACTGAAAATGTCATATTCTAGGTTCTTTAAAGTAGCCACCTTTTGCTTTGATTACTGCTTTGCACACTCTTGGAATTCTCTTGATGAGCTTCAAGAGGTAGTCACCTGAAATGGTCTTCCAACAGTCTTGAAGGAGTTCCCAGAGATGCTTAGCACTTGTTGGCCCTTTTGCCTTCACTCTGCGGTCCAGCTCACCCCAAACCGTCTCGATTGGGTTCAGGTCCGATGACTGTGGAGGCCAGGTCATCTGGCGCAGCACCCCATCACTCTCCTTCATGGTCAAATAGCCCTTACTTTCAAAGTTTTCCCAATTTTTCGGCTGACTGAATGACCTTCATTTCTTAAAGTAAAGATGGCCACTAGTTTTTCTTTACTTAGCTGCTTTTTTCTTGCCATAATACAAATTCTAACAGTCTATTCAGCTGTGTATCCACCTGACTTCTCCACAACGCAACTGATGGTCCCAACCCCATCTATAAGGCAAGAAATCCGACTTATTAAACCTGACAGGGCACACCTATGAAGTGAAAACCATTTCAGGTGACTACCTCTTGAAGCTCATCAAGAGAATGCCGAGAGTGTGCAAAGCAGTAATCAAAGCAAAGGGTGGCTACTTTGAAGAACCTAGAATATGACATATTTTCAGTTGTTTCACACTTGTTTGTTATGTATATAATTCCACATGTGTTAATTCATAGTTTTGATGCCTTCAGTGTGAATCTACAATTTTCATAGTCATGAAAATAAAGAAAACTCTTTGAATGAGAAGGTGTGTCCAAACTTTTGGTCTGTACTGTATAACTGCACTGCAGAAAGGCAAATACATTATTTTTTTGCCACTAATACACACCAAAAAGGCTGTAATTTTCATACTTCACCACACGACTAAAAATATATTTTTTTCCACTAATACAAGCCAAAAAATGCTTTAGAACAGGGATGATAAACTCAAGGACTATCGAGACTACTCACTCAACTACTATCCTATGTAGTCGGATGGTGGTGGCATACTTGGACTGCTCCCTGTCAACCCAGATCCAAGATCCTTTGGACTACTGGGCATTGGGCAACCAAACTAGAATTGTTACCTCAACCCAAGTTTGCCTGGACAAGATTTCCTTCCCTGCCAGTAGTGTGGCATCAGAGCAGATGTTTAGTGTGGCGGTGAGCATAGTTGCCCCAAAGAGAACTCACCTTTCAACACAAAATGTTGAGAGATTAACCTTTAAAAAGATGAATCAGGCATGAATTAGGCATGAATTTCCACTTACCGATGCCTGATGCATCAGATTAGATCATTCTGGCAGTAATGTTCTGACTGCAGTCTGCTGCCATAGCAGAAAATTTTGAAATATGGCTTGTTACTTCTGGCCATGTGCTTCAGCCACTAGGCTGATGCTGCCGCCGCCTGGTGCCACGCACCTGCTGCGTCTGCTGCCATCTTCTACTACTACTACTTCTTCGCGCAGAGGGCTTAACTTGTGGTGCACCGCCGCAGGACGCCCAGCTACTGCAGCGGTCGGAAGTTTAATGTCGGCTCAGACGCTTCCTGTTCTGGGCACTCTCTGGCCATATGGCCGTACTTTCGGCAAGCCCAACAGAGGGACCCTCTTCTGACCGGCCCCCTCACCGGGGTTGTTCTAGGTGGAGTGGCGCGAGGTGCGGGGACCGTTTCCAGAGGCCGGGACGGTTCTATCTTCATCTGGGACACTTCCAGCCAAAGCTCTTTCAATTCCGCCTGCAGGGCCTGGACGACATCCTTTAAGGACTCAGACTCCCACTCCGGCCAGTCCCTTGTAACATGCGTGCTATTCACCACTCTCGCTGTGGCAGATATGGGCTCTTCCTTTCTCTCTACGGCGGCTAAGTAGACGCTGTAGAATGTTATATCGACCATTGTTCTCTGGTAATTTATCTTGTAAGAATTTATTGGAGAGCCCCACTATGAACCGATCTTGTAGAAGCCGGTCCACCTCCCGGAAGGCGCACATGGCCTCAGGGTCTTGTCGTTGTATCTCATTCGACGTCTCCTGTAGAGCATTGGAATATTGCATCAGGAATATTGCATCAGGGTCTCGCCCTCTCGCTGTGGTCAGTTAAAGAAGCGACTCCGTAACTGTACCACTTTGGCCTGTCCCCCTTGGGCTCTCTCTAGCAGGGAGAATATCTTCTCTCTTCTCTAGGGTATCTCTCTCCGAGTCAGGCCTTACCATCACTGTCCACCTGGCGTCACCCTCTAGGGCTCCCAGCGCAACCTCAGCCCGCAGTTCGGGGGTCAGGTTATACATTTTAACCGCACTTCGCACCCTTTCATTTCAGTCCTGCAATGTCATGTTTCTACCGTCATACTTTGGCAGATGATGCAGCAGTGCCCCTACAGGGATGTATCCTACTGGGGATCGCCATATTGTTGGGGGCAAGCTGGACTTGCGCCTGTACACCCTGGGCTGGGTCCTGATCCGGCACCACTGGCACCGGGGGGACGGTCTCTCGCCGCGTTCCCGTCCATAACGGTCGCTGTATCCTGCCGACAAGTTGTAAGCCGTGTACCGGGGTGGGTTCCCCAGGATACAGCAAAGTCACAGACAAGGAAAGCGACACTGACACCAGCTTAATATGCAAGAACAGAAACTTTACTTAGACAAAAAGTAAAAACACAAGAATAACCACAACAATACAAACGTGCATAGAAAACACTATATCCCGGACCCACAGTCACTGTCCTTGCCTACTGGACAGGCCTAGCCGATGGCCGACACAGCAGAGCCTGCAAAGTCAATACTGCGCCGCAGAACAGTCCTGAACAACCTGGCAATCACACAACCCTAACTATCTATCTAGTTTCTGTCTCTGTTTTTCAGGCGCCACTAGTATAAAGCATGGAGTAAACGGGTGTACTGACCTGCGTCCGTTCTGGGCCCTAGGATGCCGCTTACCCAGGATGGCCACCAAGCTCTCAGAAACTGTGCGGCCTTGCTTGCGATGAGGCCTTCTGTCCACACACTGGAACTGGTCTTCCTGGGACAACCTCTCTTTCAAAGAGCTGGATTCAGTAAGGAGACAACAGCGACTCTCCTTCCTTTCAGTGTCCATTCACTGCCGGACATCCACAAGCAAGGATGGAATCGGATTCAGTCTCTCACAGCACAATCCTTCCACCCAACACTTCCTGGTTCACTCACCAGCAGCCAGCATGAGTCATCACCTACTTCATATATGCAAATCCAGAGTGTGCTGGTTTTAGCTGCAAAACAGTGGCCTCTAGTGCCCGGAATGCCAAATGATAGTTTAAGTACAAACATTATGCAGAAATGGGTGTTTCACAATCCCACAACCGATTACTCCCCTCTTAAGTGGATGAGCCAGGCCAAAGAGAGGAATGCTCGAGTCACCAGGTGGTTCTTGTCTCTGCAAAACTTTAAGTACACAGTCAGGGCCGGCCTTAGGGGTGTACGAGGGTTGAACAAAGGAGGGAGGTATGTAGGAAGGCACAAGGGTCCGTCATTGACGGAAGGTACGTGTCACCGAGGTTCCTGGCCTCGGTGAGATAAGAACCGGTAATTTTGTGTGTCAGCGGCAGCTAGTGGTCGCTGACACTGTTTTTCTTAGTGTGGCTGTAAAGCCAATCCGGGCTGGTTCTTGTTGGGAGAAGCCAAAGAGCAGGGTGGGTGGCTGTTCCCCACATCCAGGCCAGGTTTTGGGCTGGGTCTAAAAACCCAGCCAGCAACTCAACTGGGTGTGGATTACCCTGCACTTGCGTAGTGTATCTGTGAAGCACTATGTTTTTTTTAGGTTCCAACCAGTTGGTAGCGTGCTGGAGAGCCGCTCGCTGAAAATCAGGCGCCCTAAAGCCTGCGGTGGACGGCTGTGGATTGCCCTGGACAAAACAGTCCGCCAGGTGACAGAATTGTGCTGTGGACTTTATGTGGTGTGAATTAACACCAGGACTCTGGACAGTATTTTTGCTTTGTTGCTTTTTGTGTGACTAAACACTGAACTTTTGCTTTATTACCGTGTTCTTGCCTCTGTACTGCGTCCGCTTACCCTGCCTACCAGAGCAAATCCCTACAGTAGGTGAAACATTGAAACAATGAATCGCCCATTTTTATTTTATTCCGTAACGCCATTCGTCTTATGGTGATGGGCCACACAAGAACATATGTGACTGGTGAGAGGTTACCCAACCAACTTTCTCCTCGCATGCAACTCTGTTAAGTTCCCAAAAGAGCTGGCAGGGCTGTAGTGTTCGAATTTGATGTTGTGGCACAGTTTTCTTGTGATGTGGATCAGCTCCATAATAAGCCAAGTCTGTGTAGAAGTGTTGTCTTCCAAAGCCTCATTCACACATCTGTGTTGTGCTCAAATCCATGAAAAGGTGGTCAGTGATGCCTCAGTGAAGACGTCTATGAAGGATCCGTGTGTTGTCTGTGTGTCTTTTGTTGCTGTCCATGTGTCATCCGTGTTTCATGGACATTGTGCAGCTGAAAAATAATTTTCTTTTCCTAATGATCTGTGAAACATGGATGGCATCCGTGTGTCGTATGTCATATTCACAGACCCATAGACTTTAATGGGCAAAGCTTAGCATGATTCCGTGCTAAATCCACGGACCCAAGGACCATGCTAAAACACGGATGTGAGAATACACACATTAAAATGAATGGGTATGTGTGCTGTCCGTGGAGATTAAAGCTTAATTTGGACTCTTTTTATAAGTACAGAGTGGAAAAGTCTTACACCTACGTCGGCAACAGATTTATCAACTTTTGGAAAATCTCACTCAAAATAGGCCACCTGTTCCAAATTAGACCAGTCTCAAATGATGTCATTCATTCCCTGTTTTGTGACATGTAATGTAAGATAAAAGCCTCAGAATTTTTATATGTCCTGTTCAAAATAGAATACACGAAAGACAAATTGCTTGTGATTATTTGCAAATATTTTCATACTGGTGTGCTCTTCTGTAAAATGATGAACAGATATAACATTGAATTTATTTGAATTATTTCATCTGAGATCCTGGTACCAATATTTAAGAGAAGCTTTACAATAAGATATTCATTGCCATATTTCTATCAGAATTTTACTTTTAAATGATGCCTTTAAATGAAGCTGACAGACGTCAATCCTTCCAACCATAAAAAGGGGTGAAAGCACAGAAGTATTCAATTTTTTTTCAAATTATTTCTTGGAATGATGAAAATGAATACAACAATCTAGACTGACCTACAATATAAAGAGGCGAGCATTTAGGACAAACAGCTCTTACTAAATCCACTGAAATATTGTATCAGGTTCCAACATGCTTGATGCAAGCATAATTATTCCTGTTGTTCTTCATGTCCTTTTTCTTGTTTCTGGTTTGACTGGAAGCCTATTTATCCTATCAGCACAACTTCTAGATTGGCTGAAAACTCATCTACTGGCCCCTATAGACTTGATCATTTTCTCTATTGGCTTTGTAAATTTTTTCCTTCAAGGATCATTTGCTTTTAGTAAGATTTGTGTCTTCCTGTTTGTGGAATTTTATATCCAGGTCTGGGTCGCCAGGTCAATGGCTGTTATAATGATTTCACTATCATTCTCCAGTCTCTGGTGCTCCACTACTCTATGCTTTTACTACTACATGAAAATCACCAATCTCAATTGAACAATATTCTGCAAGTTAAAAGCAAAGCTTCTAGTAATTATTCCCTGGCTACTAGTTTTCTCTAATGTCATGTCATGGACTGTTGGATTGCCAATCTACTGGGACTTTTACAGACCTAGTCCATTTCCCACAGATAATGCTACATACGCACTATCAGTTTATAAGTTTAAGAGTAGGGATGAGCAAACTCGAACTGTATAGTTCGGGTTCGTACCGAATTTTGGGGTGTCCGTGACACGGACCCGAACCCGGACATTTTCGTAAAAGTCCGGGTTCGGGTTCGGTGTTTGTCGCTTTCTTGGCGCTTTTTGAAAGGCTGCAAAGCAGCCAATCAACAAGCGTCATACTACTTGCCCCAAGAGGCCGTCACAGCCATGCCTACTATTGGCATGGCTGTGATTGGCCAGAACACCATGTGACCCAGCCTCTATTTAAGCTGGAGTCACATAGCACCGCCCGTCACTCTGCTCTGATTAGCGTAGGGAGAGGTTGCAGCTGCCACGTTAGGGCGAGATTAGGCAGATTAACTCCTCCAAAGGACTTGATTAATCGATCGATCTGCAGCTGTGCATCATTGAGCTGCTGAAATTCAATTGCTCACTGTTTTTAGGCTGCCCAGACCGTTTGTCACTTTTTTCTGGGGTGATCGGCGGCCATTTTGTGTCTTGTGGTGCGCCAGCACAAGCTGCGACCAAGTGCATTTAACCCTCAAAGGTGTGGTTGTTTTTTGGCTAAAGCCTACATCAGGGTGAAGCTGTCACACCAAGTGCATTTAACCAGCAATAGTCTGTTTATTTTTTGGCCATATACTACATCAGGAGCAAGCTGCGCCTGTCACCAAGTGCATTTAACCCTCAATGGTGTGGTTGTTTTTTGGCTAAAGCCTACATCAGGGTGAAGCTGTCACACCAAGTGCATTTAACCAGCAATAGTCTGTTAATTTTTTGGCCATATACTACATCAGGGGCAAGCTGCGCCCGTCACCAAGTGCATTTAACCCTCAGTAGTGTGGTTGGTCAAGCTGTCACACCAAGTGCATTTAACCAGCAATAGTCTGTTCATTTTTTGGCCATATACTACATCAGGGGCAAGCTGCGCCTGTCACCAAGTGCATTTAACCCTCAGTAGTGTGGTTGGTAAAGCTGTCACACCAAGTGCATTTAACCAGCAATAGTGTGGTTATTTTTTGGCCATATCCCAGTCTAATTCTGTCAGTAAATCCATACCGGTCACCCAGCGCCTAAATACTAGGCCTCAAATTTATATCCCGCTAAATCTGTCGTTACCGCTGTACTGTTGTGGCTGGGCAAGTTATTTAGTGTCCGTCAAAGCACATTTTTTGTTCTGGGTTGAAATACAATTCCCAATTTAGCAATTTCATAATTTAGTGGTTTCTGCTATATCAGAGCTATTTGAAATCTATCCCTAAAAGGGTATATAATATTCAAGGTGCACATAGGGTCATTCAGAATAACTTCACACACACGCTACTGTGCATTTCCAAGTCTAATTCTGTCACTAAATCCATACCGGTTACCAAGCGCCTAAATACTAGGCCTCAAATTTATATCCCGCTAAATCTGTCGTTACCGCTGTACTGTTGTGGCTGGGCAAGTTATTTAGTGTCCGTCAAAGCACATTTTTTGTTCTGGGTTGAAATACAATTCCCAATTTAGCAATTTCATAATTTAGTGGTTTCTGCTATATCAGAGCTATTTGAAATCTATCCCTAAAAGGGTATATAATATTCAAGGTGCACATAGGGTCATTCAGAATAACTTCACACACACGCTACTGTGCATTTCCAAGTCTAATTCTGTCAGTAAATCTATACCGGTCACCCAGCGCCTAAATACTAGGCCTCAAATTTATATTCAGCTGAATTTGAATACAATACATTGGGCCAAATAATATTTTTGTTGTTGTGGTGAACGATAACAATGAGGAAAACATCTAGTAAGGGACGCGGACGTGGACATGGTCGTGGTGGTGTTAGTGGACCCTCTGGTGCTGGGAGAGGACGTGGCCGTTCTGCCACATCCACACGTCCTAGTGTACCAACTACCTCAGGTCCCAGTAGCCGCCAGAATTTACAGCGATATATGGTGGGGCCCAATGCCGTTCTAAGGATGGTAAGGCCTGAGCAGGTACAGGCATTAGTCAATTGGGTGGCCGACAGTGGATCCAGCACGTTCACATTATCTCCCACCCAGTCTTCTGCAGAAAGCGCACAGATGGCGCCTGAAAACCAACCCCATCAGTCTGTCACATCATCCCCATGCATACCAGGGAAACTGTCTCAGCCTCAAGTTATGCAGCAGTCTCTTATGCTGTTTGAAGACTCCGCTGGCAGGGTTTCCCAAGGGCATCCACCTAGCCCTTCCCCAGCGGTGAAAGACATAGAATGCACTGACGCACAACCACTTATGTTTCCTGATGATGAAGACATGGGAATACCATCTCAGCATGTCTCTGATGATGACGAAACACAGGTGCCAACTGCTGCGTCTTTCTGCAGTGTGCAGACTGAACAGGAGGTCAGGGATCAAGACTGGGTGGAAGACGATGCAGGGGACGATGAGGTCCTAGACCCCACATGGAATGAAGGTCGTGCCACTGACTTTCACAGTTCGGAGGAAGAGGCAGTGGTGAGACCGAGCCAACAGCGTAGCAAAAGAGGGAGCAGTGGGCAAAAGCAGAACACCCGCCGCCAAGAGACTCCGCCTGCTACTGACCGCCGCCATCTTGGACCGAGCACCCTAAAGGCAGCTTCAAGGAGTTCCCTGGCATGGCACTTCTTCAAACGATGTGCTGACGACAAGACCCGAGTGGTTTGCACGCTGTGCCATCAGAGCCTGAAGCGAGGCATTAACGTTCTGAACCTTAGCACAACCTGCATGACCAGGCACCTGCATGCAAAGCATGAACTGCAGTGGAGTAAACACCTTAAAACCAAGGAAGTCACTCAGGCTCCCCCTGCTACCTCTTTTGCTGCTGCCGCCTCGGCCTCTTCTGCTGCTGCCGCCTCGGCCTCTTCCTCCGCCTCTGGAGGAACGTTGGCACCTGCCGCCCAGCAAACAGGGGATGTACCACCAACACCACCACCACCTCCGTCACCAAGCATCTCAACCATGTCACACGGCAGCGTTCAGCTCTCCATCTCACAAACATTTGAGAGAAAGCGTAAATTCCCACCTAGCCACCCTCGATCCCTGGCCCTGAATGCCAGCATTTCTAAACTACTGGCCTATGAAATGCTGTCATTTAGGCTGGTGGACACAGACAGCTTCAAACAGCTCATGTCGCTTGCTGTCCCACAGTATGTTGTTCCCAGCCGGCACTACTTCTCCAAGAGAGCCGTGCCTTCCCTGCACAACCAAGTATCCGATAAAATCAAGTGTGCACTGCGCAACGCCATCTGTGGCAAGGTCCACCTAACCACAGATACGTGGACCAGTAAGCACGGCCAAGGACGCTATATCTCCCTAACTGCACACTGGGTAAATGTAGTGGCAGCTGGGCCCCAGGCGGAGAGCTGTTTGGCGCACGTCCTTCCGCCGCCAAGGATCACAGGGCAACATTCTTTGCCTCCTATTGCCACCTCCTCCTACTCGACTTCCTCCTCCTCTTCTTCCACCTGCTCATCTAGTCAGCCACACACCTTCACCACCAACTTCAGCACAGCCCGGGGTAAACGTCAGCAGGCCATTCTGAAACTCATATGTTTGGGGGACAGGCCCCACACCGCACAGGAGTTGTGGCGGGGTATAGAACAACAGACCGACGAGTGGTTGCTGCCGGTGAGCCTCAAGCCCGGCCTGGTGGTGTGTGATAATGGGCGAAATCTCGTTGCAGCTCTGGGACTAGCCAGTTTGACGCACATCCCTTGCTTGGCGCATGTGCTGAATTTGGTGGTGCAGAAGTTCATTCACAACTACCCCGACATGTCAGAGCTGCTGCATAAAGTGCGGGCCGTCTGTTCGCGCTTTCGGCGTTCACATCCTGCTGCTGCTCGCCTGTCTGCGCTACAGCGTAACTTCGGCCTTCCCGCTCACCGCCTTGCACATGCTGGACAGACTGTGAGAGCAGCAGCAGGCCATAGTGGAGTTTCAGCTGCAGCACGCACGGGTCAGTCGCACTACAGAACAGCACCACTTCACCACCAATGACTGGGCCTCCATGCGAGACCTGTGTGCCCTGTTGCGCTGTTTCGAGTACTCCACCAACATGGCCAGTGGCGATGACGCCGTTATCAGCGTTACAATACCACTTCTATGTCTCCTTGAGAAAACACTTAGGGCGATGATGGAAGAGGAGGTGGCCCAGGAGGAGGAGGAGGAGGAGGAGGAAGAGGGGTCATTTTTAGCACTTTCAGGCCAGTCTCTTCGAAGTGACTCAGAGGGAGGTTTTTGGCAACAGCAGAGGCCAGGTAAAATGTGGCCAGCCAGGGCCCACTACTGGAGGACGAGGAGGACGAGGATGAGGAGGAGGTGGAGGAGGATGAGGATGAAGCATGGTCACAGCGGGGTGGCACCCAACGCAGCTCGGGTCCATCACTGGTGCGTGGCTGGGGGGAAAGGCAGGACGATGACGATACGCCTCCCACAGAGGACAGCTTGTCCTTCCCCTGGGCAGCCTGGCACACATGAGCGACTACATGCTGCAGTGCCTGCGCAACGACAGCAGAGTTGCCCACATTTTAACGTGTGCGGACTACTGGGTTGCCACCCTGCTGGATCCACGCTACAAAGACAATGTGCCCACCTTACTTCCTGCACTGGAGCATGATAGGAAGATGCGCGAGTACAAGCGCACGTTGGTAGACGCGCTACTGAGAGAATTCCCAAATGTCACAGGGGAACAAGTGGAAGCCCAAGGCCAAGGCAGAGGAGGAGCAAGAGGTCGCCAAGGCAGCTGTGTCACGGCCAGCTCCTCTGAGGGCAGGGTTAGCATGGCAAAGATGTGGAAAAGTTTTGTCAACACGCCACAGCTAACTGCATCACCACCTGATACGCAGCGTGTTAGCAGAAGGCAACATTTCACTAACATGGTGGAACAGTACGTGTGCACACCCCTCCACGTACTGACTGATGGTTCGGCCCCATTCAACTACTGGGTCTCTAAATTGTCCACGTGGCCAGAGCTAGCCTTTTATGCCTTGGAGGTGCTGGCCTGCCCGGCGGCCAGCGTTTTGTCTGAACGTGTATTCAGCACGGCAGGGGGTGTCATTACAGACAAACGCAGCCGCCTGTCTACAGCCAATGTGGACAAGCTGACGTTCATAAAAATGAACCAGGCATGGATCCCACAGGACCTGTCCGTCCCTTGTCCAGATTAGACATTAACTACCTCCCCTTAACCATATATTATTGTAATCCAGGGCACTTCCTCATTCAATCCTATTTTTATTTTCATTTTACCATTATATTGCGAGGCTACCCAAATTTGAATGAACCTCTCCTCTGTCTGGGTGCCGGGGCCTAAATATATGCCAATGGACTGTTCCAATGTTGGGTGACGTGAAGCCTGATTCTCTGCTATGACATGCAGACTAATTCTCTGCTGACATGAAGCCAGATTCTCTGTTACGGGACCTCTCTCCTCTGCCTGGGTGCTGGGCCTAAATATCTGACAATGGACTGTTGCATTTTGTGGGTGACGTGAAGCCTGATTCTCTGCTATGATATGAAGACTGATTCTCTGCTGACATGAAGCCAGATTGTCTGTTACGGGACCTCTCTCCTCTGCCTGGGTGCTGGGCCTAAATTTATGAAAATGGACTCTTACAGTGGTGGGTGACGTGAAGCCTGATTCTCTGCTATGATATGAAGACTGATTCTCTGCTGACATGAAGCCAGATTGTCTGTTACGGGACCTCTGTCCTCTAACTGGGTGCTGGGCCTAAATTTATGACAATGGACTGTTGCAGTGGTGGCTGACGTGAAGCCTGATTCTCTGCTATGACATGAAGACTGATTCTCTGCTGACATGAAGCCAGATTGTCTGTTACGGGACCTCTCTCCTCTGCCTGGGTGCTGGGCCTAAATTTATGAAAATGGACCCTTACAGTGGTGGGTGACGTGAAGCCTGATTCTCTGCTATGATATGAAGACTGATTCTCTGCTGACATGAAGCCAGATTGTCTGTTACGAGACCTCTCTCCTCTGCCTGGCTGCTGGGCCTAAATTTATGACAATGGACTGTTGCAGTGGTGGCTGACGTGAAGCCTGATTCTCTGCTATGACATGCAGACTGATTCTCTGCTGACATGAAGCCAGATTGTCTGTTACGGGACCTCTCTCCTCTGCCTGGGTGCTGGGCCTAAATTTATGAAAATGGACTCTTACAGTGGTGGGTGACGTGAAGCCTGATTCTCTGCTATGATATGAAGACTGATTCTCTGCTGACATGAAGCCAGATTGTCTGTTACGGGACCTCTCTCCTCTGCCTGGGTGCTGGGCCTAAATTTATGACAATGGACTGTTGCAGTGGTGGCTGACGTGAAGCCTGATTCTCTGCTATGACATGCAGACTGATTCTCTGCTGACATGAAGACAGATTCTCTGTTACGGGACCTCTCTCCTCTGCCTGGGTGCCGGGGCCTAAATATCTGAGAATGGACTGTTCCAGTGGTGGGTGACGTGAAGCCAGATTCTCTGCTATGGGACCTCTCTCCAATTGATTTTGGTTAATTTTAATTTATTTAATTTTTATTTTAATTCATTTCCCTATCCACATTTGTTTGCAGGGGATTTACCTACATGTTGCTGCCTTTTGCAGCCCTCTAGCCCTTTCCTGGGCTGTTTTACAGCCTTTTTAGTACCGAAAAGTTCGGGTCCCCATTGACTTCAATGGGGTTCGGGTTCGGGACGAAGTTCGGATCGGGTTCGGATCCCGAACCCGAACATTTCCGGGAAGTTCGGCCGAACTTCTCGAACCCGAACATCCAGGTGTTCGCTCAACTCTATTTAAGAGTGAATGTGATTGCCTGTTTCGTTTCTACATGGAATTATCTACAGTGGCTTTAACAATCATCCTTTTCACTGCTGGGGCCATTATTAAGTCTCTTCATAGGCATATGACACAAATTAAGAAAAGCAATGAAGGTGTCAGCCATGGACGGTTATCGGCTCATATATCAGCTGCTAGAACAATAATTTCTCTTCTTATAGTTTACCTCATTTTCTATGGGATTCTCAATACTATATTTACTAAAGTACAAGATGCAGGGAGTGTAATCTTTATTGTTTCTTTCATTGTGATGTCTAGTATTCCAACAGTAAATGCAGTGATTTTGATTTTTGGAAATAGAAAGCTGTCAAACAAGTTGAGGTATGTAATAGGTGTAAAATTGATTCCTGGCGATACTGAAGTTTCTGTCATCACATAAAAGACTTTAATGAGTTATACTTATCACTGGGCTATATTAAAAGCTAACATTTGTTTTTACTATAACACATTTCTTATCAAGTAAAACTCTTGCTAAAAAGTGCCTGCATCTTAACATCCTCAGTTCGGGTGGCCCAGCAGTGCCAGACCAACCCCACCCCAAACTACTTCCTTATTATTCTGATACAGAGCTTTGCCTGATCAACAAGAGAGCTATGCATGTGCACACTTCTGTCTCTTACTGCCTGACACCGATCTGTGGGAGGTGGCTGAAGGATTATTCAGCTCACAGAGGGGACTGCGCGAATCATAGCCCTCCCGTGCTGAAGGTCCCCGTTCAGCAGGAAAGGAGATGAAAATTGCCACTAGCTGCAGATTGAGAACCATTAATGATAGGAGAACTCAGTGGAAAGAGTCAGACCAGGTATCTGTATATTTGTATAGTGTGTGTATTTGTAAAATGTTATGGCCATGGAGAGAGTAAAATAATACTTAAAAAAAACTTAAACAATAAAGAGTATAGCAGAACAAGCCTGACAAGATACTAGAGAGCAATGCTGGAGACACACGTGACAGGAGACACATTTATGAGATGAGTGATATTTATTGAGGTGACCACATGCACCATTGCTGTTTGTTTCAAAAGATAACATGATATGGCAGTGGCGTACATAGAGAAGTAAGGGTCCCATAGCAAGGATCAAACCAGGCCTCCCACACAGGACAGAAGGGTTTCCTCCTAAACCCCTTTCAGTGACCCTTGGGCCATTTCTTCCACTGCCTCATTTGCTAAAAGTTGTTTCTATAGAGGGTAGGGCCCTGACCAAGTTTTCATCCCAGTAGAAGAGGAGATGATCCCAACTGGGCCCCTCTTGCCCTGGGCCCCATAGCAGTTGCATAGTCTGCCGCTATGGTAGTTACGCCCCTGTGCTATGGTTAACAGGAGGTGACTGTAAACTATTAACCCTCTCTACCCTAGACTATTCTAGTTAGTGACATTGACCTTTCCATGTCTTTAACACACCAAGGAAGCTTTAATAAGTGGAAAAATTATTATTTTCAAATTTTTTGTTGTCTACACCTGGGTTGCGTCTTATGGTCAAGTACATCTATAGTCTGAAAAATACAGTATATATTATTTTAATTAATATATGAAATGTTGTTGGAATACAGTTTATATTATGTAGAATGAAATTATAATATAATTTTAGCCATTGAATGTTTTTGTACACTTTGACAATAGGTGTAGCTTGACAATGTTGTCCCATCATTCAGTCTAACTGTAAACCTAAAAAAAACTTTACAGGAGCAATAGGAAATGCAGAACACCAGTGGCGGGGAATCAGAGGAACTAGTTTATGTAAAAATATTGAAGGATTCTTTTAATTTCATGTTTTAGGCCTAAAATACTTTTGTTTTTCAGAAAACCTCTTTATTGAATCAATAAATGAATAATACATATGGACTTTTTTCACTTTACTGTTTATCCACTTTATCCACTCTACTGTCGGAATTAGTTGAAATTCTACTAAAGATGCTATGATAATATATTTTTTTAATATAAGAAGGCAACAAATCATGGCCTGTCTGACTGTAATGTCTACCTAAAATGGGCCCCCAATGCAGAAAATGGTTTTGTGAAATATTTCAGCAAACTCTGTCAGTTAGACTGGACTAGAATACTCCCCATCCAGCAGTAAAAACCACTATCATTGTCACTTCTGCCACCACCATCCAAAACGCCTGCAGCACACAAAAGCCTAAGGCCTCTTTCCGTGTGGGTGTAATGCGTGAGGTGAACTCATTGCACCCGCACTGAATCCGGGCCCATTCATTTCTATGGGGCTGTTCACATGAGCGGTGATTTTCACGCATCACTTGTGCGTTGCGTGAAAATCGCAGCATGCTCTATATTGTGCGTTTTTCACGCAACGCAGAAGTGGATGGGGCTGTGTGAAAATCACAAGCATCCGCAAGCAAGTGCGGATGCGGTGCGATATTCACGCATGGTTGCTAGGTGACGATCAGGATGGGGAACCGATCTTTATTATTTTCCCTTATAACATGGTTATAAGGGAAAATAATAGCATTCTTAAAGGGGTTGTCCAGTTTCAGAGCTGAACCTGGACATCCCTCCATTTTCACCCCGGCAGCCCCCCTGACATGAGCATCGGAGCAGTTCATGCTCCGATGCTCTCCTTTGCCCTGCGCTAAATCGCGCAGGGCAAAGGCATTTTTCTGAGTTCCGGTGACGTACCGGGGCTCTCTATGGGGCTGACAGGAACCCCGGTGACGTCACCGGCACTGATGGGCGGGATTTGGCTCTGCCCTAGCCAGTAAAACGGCTAGGGCAGAGCTAAAGCCCGCCCCTCAGAGCCGGTGACGTCACCGAACACAAGAGCCTGTGCCCTGCGCGATCTAGCGCAGGGCACGGGAGCGCATCGGAGCATGAGATGCTCCGATGCTAGGCTCAGGAGGGCTGCCGGGGTGAAAATAACGGTATGTCCGGGTTCAGCTCTGAACCCGGACAACCCCTTTAATACAGAATGCTAAATAAATTAATTTAATTTTTTTTAAAATTAAACTCACCTCATCCACTTGTTCGCGCCGCCCGGCTTGTCTTTTTTTCTTGTTCTTTGAGGACCTGGGAGAAAAGGACCTTTGGTGGTGTCACTGCACTCATCACATGGTCCATCACATGATCAATCACCATGGTGATGGACCATGTGATGAGAGCAGTGACGTCACCAAAGGTCCTTTTCCTCCCAGGTCATCAAAGAAGAAGAATGAAGACCAGCCGGGCAGCGCGAACAAGTGGATGAGGTGAGTTTAATGATTTTTTTTTTTAACCCCTCCATCCATAATTTAACCTCTTCTAACAGCTGATTGATGGGGTCCTGGGTGTCGGACCCCGACCTATCGAATATTGATGAGCTATCCTGAGCATAGGTCATCAATATATATTACCGGATAACCACTTTAAGGCCTACTGATTACGGACTCTAGTTTTCACAATACAAATTTAATATATTTTTGAGACATGATAGCATAACCGTAGAACCCTAGAACGACTGCAATTCAACGACTGCAACCTAAGCACTGGGTCACCATTTAGAATAAACAACTCCAAATATACAACATGTTTGTAAAATGTTATGGTTTATTTTAAAGCTGGTCAGCTTCTGCTGCTCATGGTAGCGGAGACAGCAGGAGGTGGGTGACTCAGAGGGGGGCTACCCTCTCCTCCCCTAAGACATGTAGACAGCAAGCGTCTGCTCCCTGAAAGCTGCAGCAAGCTGTGTACATAGGCCCTGATTTATCATACCTTCACTCCAGAATTGGGCCATCAATTATCATGTGACGTACCATGTGATGACCGGAGTGACGTCATCAAAGGTCCTGTTCCTGTATTTAATGCTCACCACAGGTCCTATTCAACAAAGGAGACACAAGGAGATGCCGGGCTTCGCGATCAAGTGGACTAAGGTGAGTTAAATTTTATTTTATTTTTTTAACCCCTCCAGCGCTGTTTTACTATGCATTCTGTATTCAGAATGCTATTATTTTCCCTTATAACCATGTTATAAGGGAAAATAATAATGATCGGGTCTCTATCCCGATCGTCTCCTAGCAACCATGCGTGAAAATCGCACTGCATCTGCACTTGTTTGCGGATGCTATGCGATTTTCACGCACCCCATTCACTTCTATGGGGCCTGCGTTGCGTGAAAATCGGACAATATAGAGCATGCTGCGATTTTCACCAAAATCACCGCTCATGTGCCCAGCCCCATAGAAATTAATGGGTCAGGATTCAGTGCGGGTGCAATACGTTCACCGCACGCATCGCACCCGCACGGAAAACTCGCCCGTGTGAAAGGGGCCTGAGAGATGCAATTTTAAACAATTGTTTTGAAGAAAATGGATAGCTGGGCAGAAGAATGAAGATCATACAACAGAATAAAATTTTGGTAAAGGCACCATCATTACTACAACTAAGGGACTATTTACACAACCATATTTTTCTGTCCGTATCTGTTCCGCAATTTTGTGGAACAGATGCGGATCCTTTCATTTCAATAGGGCCGCAAAAAAGTGCGGACAACACACCATGTGATATCCACATCCACACTTCCATTCCTCGGCCCCTTAAAAAAAATAGAAAATGTCCTATTATTGTCTGTTTTTGAGGATAAGAATAGATATTTCTATCATAGGGAATGGCGTTTCGATCCGCAAAATGCAGAACGCAAACGGCCGGCATCCATCTAAGGCATATCTGCAATTTGGGGTCTGCAAAAACGAATATAGTGGTATGAATGGGTCCTAAGTGGTATGGAAGCAACTGCACCGTCAGTGACTTGGCCAGGTGGGAGTTCAGCTTCCATACAAGCTAATTGTTGGTCGAAAATAGTTTTCTCATGACCAAGCATTCTGTTATGAATGTCTCTTGATGGAGCAGAGGAGGACAAGAAGACGTCTGAGCAGGAGAGGATGCAGCTGATGATGTACTACTTGGGGATTTTCCCACAAGATCCAGTGATGCCTTCTCATGTGCTGCTATAGAGCTCTGGTACTTATGTTTATGTTTAAACACCCACTGATTATTTTAGTCCTGCAGATCTTGCACACAGCTGTTGTTTTATTATTCCAGTCTTGTGGGAAAAAAACTGCCATACGAGAGTTGCTTGCACAGAGCAACAGGCAGCCCAGCTTAGGCTACTTTCACACTAGCGTTCGGGCGGATCCGTTCTGAACGGATCCGCCCATAATAATGCAGACGGAGGCTCCGTTCAGAACGGATCCGTCTGCATTATATTAGCTAAAAAAAGCTAAGTGTGAAAATAGCCTGGGACGGATCCGTCCAGACTTTCAATGTAAAGTCAATGGGGGACGGATCCGCTTGAAGATTGAGCCACATTGTGGCATCTTCAAACGGATCCGTCCCCATTGACTTACATTGTAAGTCTGGACGGATCCGCACGCCTCCGCACGGCCAGGCGGACACCCGAACGCTGCAAGCAGCGTTCAGCTGTCCGCCTGTCCGTGCGGAGGTGAGCGGAGCGGAGGCTGAACGCCGCCAGACTGATGCAGTCTGAGCGGATCCGCCTCCATTCAGACTGCATCAGGGCTGGACGGCTGCGTTCGGGTCCGCTCGTGAGCTCCTTCAAACGGAGCTCACGAACGGAAACCCGAACGCTAGTGTGAAAGCAGCCTAAGCCTAGGTCTGGTGCATTTTAAGCCTACACCCACAGTATCAGCGGCATCACCAGTTTCTGAGTCACCACGGCCACCACCCTACTCCTCTGATGTCAGACTGTGAAATGTCATTGTTGGCTCCTTGGGCTGCCTCCTGATTCCTTGCTCTGTATTTTCCCCGAGTGCCACTGTTGCTACCACTACTCCTATCGCTGCTACCGTAGCTACAAGTGCAGTTACTACTACTCCTACTGGCCAGATGGCTGGTACTGCTACTGCTACTACTAAACACATTCTGATTTTATGATGACAAGGTCTGGTTCATTTATTTTGAGTCCCTTAAAAAAGTCAGTTTTTTTTTTACAGGTTTCGTACACACAGATTATTAAACTGTATTAGCAAAATTGCAAGTGTGTTTTCTGTAATTTAAAAACAGAAGTGCAATTAAATGTCCTAACTCCCTTCCCTTCAACAAACACACTGCACACTGCTATTGACAATTTATTTTGGGAATAATGCAGCACTTTTGGTTTAAAAAGTACATTTCTGTACTATAAAACACATGGGGCCAGATTTATCATTAGCTCAGGTCAGAATAATGGAGTGAAAAAGTCCCCAAAAATGCGCAAACGCTAAAACTGCGCACAAATTTGCGACTTTTTTCTGCTCTGCACTATGCTCGCCAGTTTTCTGAAAGTGGGCGTGTTTTCTTATGTAAATGAATCTCTAGACAGATTTACTATTGGGACTATTTAACCACTTTAACCCCGCTAGCTGAAACCCCCTTAATGACCAGGCCACTTTTTACACTTCTGCACTACACTACTTTCACCGTTTATTGCTCGGTCATGCAACTTACCACCCAAATGAATTTTACCTCCTTTTCTTCTCACTAATAGAGCTTTCATTTGGTGGTATTTCATTGCTGCTGCCATTTTTTGTTATTAATCGAAATTTAACGATTTTTTTGCAAAAAAATGACATTTTTCACTTTCGGCTGTAAAATTTTGCAAAAAAAACGACATCCATATATAAATTTTTCGCTAAATTTATTGTTCTACATGTCTTTGTAAAAAAAAAAATGTTTGGGCAAAAAAAAATGGTTTGGGTAAAAGTTATAGCGTTTACAAACTATGGTACAAAAATGTGAATTTCCGCTTTTTGAAGCAGCTCTGACTTTCTGAGCACCTGTCATGTTTCCTGAGGTTCTACAATGCCCAGACAGTAGAAAACACCCACAAATGACCCCATTTCGGAAAGTAGACACCCTAAGGTATTCGCTGATGCGCATAGTGAGTTCATAGAACTTTTTATTTTTTGTCACAAGTTAGCGGAAAATGATGATTTTTTTTTTCTTACAAAGGCCTCATGCACAAGACCATTTTTTTTAAAGGTCCGCAAAAACGGGGTCCGTAGGTCCGTGATCCGTGACCGTTTTTTCGTCCGTGGGTCTTCCTTGTTTTTTGGAGGATCCACGGACATGAAAAAAAAAAAAAAAATCTAAGTCAAGTTTGCCATTGAAATGATAGGAAAAAACGGACACGGATCACGGACACGGATCATGGACACGGATGACAATCTTGTGTGCATCCGTGATTTTTCACGGACCCATTGACTTGAATGGGTCCGTGAACTGTTGGCCGTGAAAAAAATAGGACAGGTCATATTTTTTTCACGGCCAGGAAACACGGATCACGGATGCGGCTGCCAAACGGTGCATTTTCCGATTTTTCCACGGACCCATTGAAAGTCAATGGGTCCGTGAAAAAAAACGGAAAACGGCACAACGGCCACGGATGCACACAACGGTCGTGTGCATGAGGCCAAAGTCTCATATTCCACTAACTTGCGACAAAAAATAAAAAAGTTCTAGGAACTCGCCATGCCCCTCACGGAATGTCTTCTTTCCAAAATGGGGTCACTTGTGGCGTAGTTATACTGCCCTGGCAATTTAGGGGCCCATATGTGTGAGAAGTAGTTTGCAATCAAAATCTGTAAAAAATGACCGGTGAAATCCGAAAGGTGCTCTTTGGAATGTGTGCCCCTTTGCCCACCTTGGCTGCAAAAAAGTGTCACACATCTGGTATCGCCGTACTCGGGAGAAGTTGGGGAATGTGTTTTGGGGTGTCATTTTACATATACCCATGTTGGGTGAGAGAAATATCTTGGCAAAAGACAACTTTTCACATTTTTTTATACAAAGTTGGCATTTGACCAAGATATTTATCTCACCCAGCATGGGTATATGTAAAATGACACCCCAAAACACATTCCCCAACTTCTCCTGAGTACGGTGATACCACATGTGTGACACTTTTTTGCAGCCTAGATGCGCAAAGCAGCCCAAATTCCTTTTAGGAGGGCATTTTTAGACATTTGGATCCCAGACTTCTTCTCACGCTTTCGGGCCCCTAACATGCCAGGGCAGTATAAATACCCCACATGTGACCCCATTTTGGAAAGAAGACACCCCAAGGTATTCCGTGAGGGGCATGGCGAGTTCCTAGAATTTTTTATTTTTTTGGCACAAGTTAGCGGAAATTGATTTTTTTTGTATTTTCTCACAAAGTCTCCCTTTCCGCTAACTTGGGACAAAAATTTCAATCTTTCATGGACTCAATATGCCCCTCACGGAATACCATGGGGTGTCTTCTTTCCGAAATGGGGTCACATGTGGGGTATTTATACTGCCCTGGCATTTTAGGGGCCTTAAAGCGTGAGAAGAAGTCTGGAATATAAATGTCTAAAAAATTTTACGCATTTGGATTCCGTGAGGGGTATGGTGAGTTCATGTGAGATTTTATTTTTTGACACAAGTTAGTGGAATATGAGACTTAGTAAGAAAAAACAAAAACAAAAACAAAAAAAAATTCCGCTAACTTGGGCCCAAAAAAATGTCTGAATGGAGCCTTACAGGGGGTGATCAATGACAGGGGGGTGATAAGGGAGTCTATATGGGGTGATCACCCCCCTGTCATTGATCACCCCCCTGTAAGGCTCCATTCAGACGTCTGTATGATTTTTACAGATCCACGGATACATGGATCGAAACCGCAAAACGCATACGGACGTCTGAATGGAGCCTTACAGGGGGGTGATCAATGACACGGGGGTGATCAGGGAGTCTATTTGGGTGATCACCCCCCTGTCATTGATCACCCCCCTGTAAGGCTCCATTCAGACGTCCGTATGATTTTTTACGGATCCACGGATACATGGATCGGATCCGCAAAACTCATACGGACGTCTGAATGGAGCCTTACAGGGGGGGTGATCAATGACAGGGGGGTGATCAGGGAGTCTATATGGGTGATCACCCCCCTGTAAGGCTCCATTCAGACGTCCGTATGATTTTTTATGGATCTACGGATACATGGATCGGATCAGCAAAACGCATACGGACGTCTGAATGGAGCTTTACAGGGGGGTGATCAATGACAGGGGGGTGATCAATGACAGGGAAGTGATCAGGAAGTCTATATGCGTGATCACCCCCCTGTAAGGCTCCATTCAGACGTCCGTATGTGTTTTGCGGATCCGATCCATGTATCAGTGGATCCGTAAAAATCATACGGACGTCTGAATGGAGCCTTACAGGGGGGTGATCAATGACAGGGAAGTGATCAGGAAGTCTATATGCGTGATCACCCCCTTGTCATTGATCACCCCCCTGTAAGGCTCCATTCAGACGTCCGTATGTGTTTTGCGGATCCGATCCATGTATCCATGGATCCGTAAAAATCATACGGACGTCTGAATGGAGCCTTACAGGGGGGTGATCAATGACGGAGGTGATCAGGGAGTCTATATGGGTGATCACCCCTCTGTCATTGATCACCCCCCTGTAAGGCTCCATTCAGACGTCCGTATGTGTTTTGTGGATCCGATCCATGTATCAGTGGATCCGTAAAAATCATACGGACGTCTGAATGGAGCCTTAAAGGGGGGTGATCAATGACGGAGGTGATCAGGGAGTCTATATGGGTGATCACCCCTCTGTCATTGATCACCCCCCTGTAAGGCTCCATTCAGACGTCCGTATGTGTTTTGCGGATCCGATCCATGTATCAGTGGATCCGTAAAAATCATACGGACGTCTGAATGGAGCCTTACAGGGGGGTGATCAATGACAGGGGGTGATTAATGACAGGGAAGTGATCAGGAAGTCTATATGTGTGATCACCCCCTTGTCATTGATCACCCCCCTGTAAACCTCCATTCAGACGTCCGTATGCGTTTTGCGGATCCGATCCATGTATCCGTGGATCCGTAAAAATCATACGGACCTCTGAATGGAGCCTTACAGGGGGGTGATCAATGACAGGGGGGTGATCAATGACAGGGGGGTGATCAGGGAGTCTATATGGGGTGATCAGTGGTTCATAAAGGGTTAATAAGTGACAGGGGGGGTGTAGTGTAGTGTAGTGGTGTTTGGTGCTACTTTACTGAGCTGCCTGTGTCCTCTGGTGGTCGACCCAAACAAAAGGGACCACTAGAGGACCAGGTAGCAGGTATATTAGACGCTGTTATCAAAACAGCATCTAATATACCTGTTAGGGGTTAAAAAAATCACATCTCCAGCCTGCCAGCGAGCGTTCGTCGCTGGCAGGCTGGAGATCCACTCGCTTACCTTCCGTTCCTGTGAGCGCGCGCACCTGTGTGCGCGCGTTCACAGGAAATCTCGGCTATTGCGAGATGACGCACGGATGCGTCCAGGAGGAATGAATCAACCACCTTCCGGACGCATGCGTGCGTTAGGCGGTCGGGAGGTGGTTAAAAAGTTGTGAGAAAGTCGCAATTTCACTCCAGTGAGGACCATGCTTATCTTATGAGACTTTTTAATAGAACATGCGACTTTTTCATAAAAACGTGCAACTTTTTCGTAAAGATGTGCGACTTTTGTAAAGCTGCTTATTTCCGGATAAACTGCTACCGTCAAACCACATTTATTACAGTCTTAAAGGGCCGATCATAAATCTGACTTGGCTAAAACTGACTTTAGCCATATGTGAAAGTGGAGTGAGCTGTCAGAGTAATGATAAATCTGGCCCATGGTGCATGACCCTTGCCACTTTTAACAGTGGTCTATGTTTAAGAGCTGAAAAGCGAAATTAGACTTGGATTATAAATCACTGCAAAAGGTGCACCACAATGATATGCAACTGACAATACTGGCTAATCCATCAGGCTGATGTTAAAAACTGAGACTTTAGCCAATGTATTCCAGTCAGGGACACATCGGAGCCCTTTTGAACCACCGTCAAAGTATCTCAGTGTGGTATAAGTCCTACCACTAGACTACCTGAGTGGTGCTAAGATCTAACTCACAGCCAAGCTCCCACATACCTCCATAGTGAGATCACTCATGCCGTGGGAGAAGAGATAGGCTGCAAGCCCCACCTATAACCGGTCATGTGACACAGGCTACCATGTGCACTAGAATGTTACCAGCATTGCGCAATGGCACATTCCATACATATAATGAAAAATCACTAAAATAAAGTAGCCTAAATGGGAGGAAATGCTTAAAAACCCCAAACACTGTAGCGTGTTTATAACCGGGGGAGCAATTCCTCCGCACCTCCGCATGTGATCCGCTAGCGGCAATCCCCAGCAAAAAATGCACACAATAGAGGATGTCGGCAGCCGTCCACATGCACCACAAATGCATCCCACACAAGATGGAGTAGTGTGTGGAAAAAAAAGCCTGAGACTTTAGCCAATGTATTCCAGTCAGGAACACAAAGGAGCCCTTTTGCACCACCGTCAAGGTATCTCAGTGTGGCATGGGTCCTACCACTAGGCTACCTATAGTGTGTGAACACGGTCTTAATGGTGCTAAGATCTAATTCACAGCCAAGCTCCCACATACAGTACAGACCAAAAGTTTGGACACACCTTCTCATTCAAAGAGTTTTCTTTATTTTCATAACTATGAAAATTGTAGATTCACACTGAAGGCATCAAAACTATGAATTAACACATGTGGAATTATATACATAACAAAAAAGTGTGAAACAACTGAAAATATGTCATATTCTAGGTTCTTCAAAATAGCCACCTTTTGCTTTGATTACTGCTTTGCACACTCTTGACATTCTCTTGATGAGCTTCAAGAGGTAGTCACCTGAAATGGTTTTCACTTCACAGGTGTGCCCTGTCAGGTTTAATAAGTGGGATTTCTTGCCTTATAAATGGGGTTGGGGCCATCAGTTGCGTTGTGGAGAAGTCAGGTGGATACACAGCTGATAGTCCTACGGAATAGACGATTAGAATTTGTACTATGGCAAGAAAAAAGCAGCTAAGTAAAAAAAAACTAGTGGCCAGTCAGTCCGAAAAATTGGGAAAACTTTGAAATGTGTCCCCAAGTGCGGTCACAAAAACCATCAAGCGCTACAAAGAAACTGGCTCACATGCGGACTGCCCCAGGAAAGGAAGACCAAGAGTCACCTCTGCTGCGGAGGGTAAGTTCATCCGAGTCACCAGCCTCAGAAATCGCAGGTTAACAGCAGCTCAGATTAGAGACCAGGTCAATGCCACACATAGTTCTAGCAGAAGACACATCTTTAGAACAACTGTTAAGAGGAGACTGTGTGAATCAGGCCTTCATGGTAGAATATCTGCTAGGAAACCACTGCTAAGGACAGGCAACAAGCAGAAGAGACTTGTTTGGGCTAAAGAACACAAGGAATGGACATTAGACCAGTGGAAATCTGTGCTTTGGTCTGATGAGTCCAAATTTGAGATCTTTGGTTCCAACCACCGTGTCTTTGTGCGACGCAGAAAAGGTGAACGGATGGACTCTACATGCCTGGTTCCCACCGTGAAGCATGGAGGAGGAGGTGTGATGGTGTGGGGGTGCTTTGCTGGTGACACTGTTGGGGATTTATCAAAATTGAAGGCATACTGAACCAGCATGGCTACCACAACATCTTGCAGCGGCATGCTATTCCACCCGGTTTGCATTTAGTTGGACCATCATTTATTTTTCAACAGGACAATGACCCCAAACACACCTCCAGGCTGTGTAAGGGCTATTTGACCATGAAGGAGAGTGATGGGGTGCTGCGCCAGATGACCTGGCCTCCACAGTCACCGGACCTGAACCCAATCGAGATGGTTTGGGGTGAGCTGGACCGCAGTGTGAAGGCAAAAGGGCCAACAAGTGCTAAGCATCTCTGGGAACTCCTTCAAGACTGTTGGAAGACCATTTCAGGTGACTACCTCTTGAAGCTCATCAAGAGAATGCCAAGAGTGTGAAAAAGCAGTAATCAAAGCAAAAGGTGGCTACTTTGAAGAACCTAGAATATGACATATTTTCAGTTGGTTTACAATTTTTTGTTATGTATATCATTCCACATGTGTTAATTCATAGTTTTGATGCCTTCAGTGTGAATCTACAATTTTCATAGTCATGAAAATAAAGAAAACTCTTTGAATGAGAAGGTGTGTCCAAACTTTTGGTCTGTACTGTACCTCTATAGTGATATCACTCATGCAGTGGGAGAAGAGATAGGGCTGCAAGCCCCACCATTGTGGTGCACCTTTTGCAGTGATTTATGTATTTGTATATTTTCATCCACACACTACTCCACACTACTCCACTTTTCTGCATACGCTGACTGTGGCCGGCACTCTTAGCTTCCTGCCACTGTTAGCGCATCGCACACCTCACCGCTGATCAACTTTGGATGGCTAATCAGCGAGTTTGAATTTTTTATATATATTTTTTTTTCACATTTTTTGGCCTTTTTTTTAAATATTTTTTTTGTCTGTTAGGTTTAGGGTAAGTATGTGAACACACATGCCCCCACACACACGCACACCAAATAAAGATTTCCACGCACGCACACACACACACACTCCCCTATGGCCCGCCGGATGTTCTCGGCTGAGGAGGCATACGCCCAACTTGCCTCCGAGTCCGAGAGCCCCAGTGATGACGAGGGTGACCCCACTTTCCTTTTGTCATTCGCGTCCTCCTCATCATCTAGCGATGATGATGAGCCCCCAAGGCAGCAGAGACACCGCCAGGCAGAGCAAGGGAAAGGACCGCCATGCTAGGGACCCTGTGGCCCACATTAGTATGAGAAGCTCTGGAGCTCATACTAGTTTTCCGGCCCACCAGTTAAATCCACCGGGGCCCCCTACCGGTGAACTTGTCTGGTGTACCCCAGAGCATTTTGAGCCTGCGATTCCTGATTTTGTTGGCCAACCAGGAATCCAGATTCCCACAATGGGCTCCACTGAATATGACTATTTTAGTCTTTTTTTCAGGGACCACTTTGTGAACCTGATGGTGGAGCAAACTAACCTGTACGCCCAACAGTTCATTGCTCAACATCCGGGCTCCTTTTTTGCTAGGGCCAATAGCTGGACTCCGGTCAGTGCAGCCGAGATGAGGACGTTTTGGGGCCTCGTGCTGGACTTGGGCCTAGTCAAAAAACCTAGTGTCAGGCATTACTGGAGTGGGGACGTCCTCTACCAGAACCCACTTTACAGTACGACCATGACACGCTCCCGGTTTGGTTTGAAGCCATCCGTAAATGCCTGCATTATGTACAAAATAAGGCCGGTCATTGATCACTTTGGGGCCAAATTTTTGGAGGCCTATGTACCTGGAAGGGAGGTCGCGGTTGATGAGTCTCTCATTGCTCTCAAGGGGAGACTCATTTTCCGCCAGTATGTTCCCTCTAAGCGGGCAAGGTATGGCGTGAAGCTGTACAAACTTTGTGAGAGTACTTCAGGTTACACTTGCAAGTTTTGTGTGTATGAGGGGTGAAAGTCATGTATTCAACCCCCAGAATGTCCCCCCACTCTGGGTGTTAGCGGGAAACTTGTGTGGGACCTTATGCACCCACTGCTAGATAAGGGTTACCACCTGTATGTGGATAACTTTTATACTAGTATCCCCTTGTTCCAGTCCCTCGCCGCCAGATCCACGTCCGCTTGTGAGACCGTGCAGAAACATCAACGCGGCCTCCCTACCCACCCCTTCCAGGTACCTATCCCCAGGGGTGAGACCCGTGCTCTTACCAGTGGAAACCTGTTGCTGGTCAGATATAAGGACAAGAGGGATGTCCTTGTACTGTCCACAATTCACGGTAACTGCAACACACCTGTCCCTGTGCGAGCTACCGCAGCAATGGTCCTCAAGCCCGATTATATTGTTGACTACAATCGGTATATTGGAGGAGTTGATCTCTCTGATCAAGTCCTCATGCCATATAATGCCATGCGCAAAACCCGGGCATAGTACAAAAAAGTTGCGGTCTACTTGGTACAGGTTGCCTTGTACAACTCTTTTTGTGCTGTCCTGGAGCGCTGGCAACACAGGTAAATTCCTTCAGTTCTCTGAGGCAGTCCTCAAGGCCCTGATCTTTTCTTACAGAGACAGAGCAGGCCAGAGTACCTCGGGAACTGGAGGCTCCAGGTTCGTCCCTGGTCAACACTTTTCAGGTGTGGTCCCCCATACTGGAAAGAAGGGACAGACTCAAAAAAGGTGCAGTGTGTTACAGGAGGGGGATACGGAAGAACACCACCACTCAGTGTGACACGTGCCCCAATCATCAGGGCCTCTGCATTATTGGTTGGTCCTTAAAAGTGGGTTTTTGAAAATTTCTGAAAAATTTCAAGATTTGCTTCTAAACTTCTAAGCCTTGTAACGTCCCCAAAAAATAAACTGTCATTCCCAAAATGATCCAAACATGAAGTAGACATATGGGGAATGTAAAATAATAACTATTTTTGTTGGTATTAATCTATTATAAAAGTAGAGAAATTGAATTTGGACATTTGCTAATTTTTCCCAATTTTTTCCAAATTTTGTATTTTTTTATAAATAAAAATAGTTTTTTTTTACTCCATTTTACCAGAATAGCCGGGATAAGTCAAAGCGTTTTAAAGTTATCACTACTTAAAGTGACAATGGTCAGATTTGCAAAAAATGGCCTGGTCCTTAAGGTGAAAATGAGCCCGGTCCCTAAGGGGTTAATGATGCAGTTTGTGGCCGGCCGATTCCCAGCATTCCTCAGGCAGACAGATCTCCGTACTGCAGATGTGAAACTAACATTATGCTGAATCTTTTCCCACAAAGCTATATATCAGTCTGCTAAAAAAAAAATTTTTCAAGACTTATATTTTTTCAGTTTGAAAGCACAAGAAAAACTACACAAATGCATTATTGTCTTAATCGTACTGACCTGGAGAATGAAGGAGGCAGGTCAGTTTTACTACATAAGGAATGCTGTAAAAACAAAACCCATAAAACTGTGGTGGAATAAAAAAAAATCTGATTCCACCAAATTTTTATTTTTTTTAGCTTCCAACTACATCTTATACAATGTTAAATGCTGTCATTAGAAACTACAACATCCCACACAAAAAACAACCCTACCGCTATGTGAATGGAAAAATAAAAACTATACTGCATAGCCCTGGAAAGGCAGGGAGTGAAAAACCAAAATGCAAAAACAAAGCACAGTTTGACCAGCCCCTTACTCCCTCAAAGCTTTCCATGACCAAATTCCGTGAAATCTACACAATATTTCTTTCAATTATTTTCCTATAATTGCCCTATAGTGTCCCTATCACACTACAATAGTTGCTTGTGGCTCTGTATACTCTGTAATCATTTGGCACAAATTGCCACACTTTACCACTAAATCAGAAGCTGAACACCCTATGGCACTTCTGCTGGTTCATTGTAAATATCTCTGTTCCTACTGCCCCCCTGATTGGCTAATCCAGGCTGTCTGTCAGCCTCTGAGCCAATCAGGGCAAGCCCTCCTCCAATCCCTCCTAGTGTCATGTGATCCTCCGCCCTTATAGTCCCCCCCCCCCCCCCCCCCCCCCAATATTACCAATATTACCAATAAAATAGTGTGCTGGGCACTGTTTCTTAAGTGATTCACCTGAAGCAAGTCACAAAAGCTTTAGATTTGTTTCATTTAGAATCAATTTGCTCATCCTTAAAGGGAGCCTATCATATTAAACATGGTATCAGAGCTGCTATATTGATATATAGTTTTATGGGGAATTATCCATTATAAGTTGCTGTTCATTCATTTATATTCCTGCTCATTCTGGGCTGTGATGTCAAGGAGGTGGTTCTATCAGTGACTGACAGCAATCTCTATATGCACAGAGGGTATCAGAGGGTAGGACCAACCCCTTCACTGCACATCCCAGAATGAGCACGGATGTAAATGTAGAAATTACAATTTTTACTGAATCTTTTCTCACAAAATTATAAGTAAATCTGCTCAGCTTCACCTGCTCTATAACATGCTGCCTGCAGATTACACTGCATTTTCATGGTGACAGGTTCTCTTTAATGTGGATGTTAACATGATTTCCACAGTTTTTGCCATGTTGTTTCAATTTCATTAAGGCCTCATGCACACGTCTGTTGTTTTGGTCCGCATCCGAGCCGCCGTTTTTGCGGCTCGGATGCGGACCCATTCACTTCAATGGGGCCGCAAAAGATGCGGACAGCACTTCGTATACTGTCCGCATCCGTTGCTCCGTTCTGTGGCCCCGCTAACAAAATATAACATGTCCTATTCTTGTCCGCGCTTTGTGGACAAGAATAGGCATTTATATTAAAGGCTGGCCCTGCCATTCCGCAAATTGTAGAATGCGCACGGACGCCATCCGTGTTTTGCGGATGCGAGATTTGCGGATGTGTGGAAATCAAGGCAGCAGTAAGCCTTTTAAAAGCTCCGAGATCTGTGGTAGTGCTGCATAGGAACTTAGTGAATCTCCCCCTGACTACAAAAGGAGCAAGCGGAAGGTTTTACCATGACCCTCACAGTCCACTGATCTAAACATAATTGAACATCTGTGAATAGACCTCAAAAGAGAAGTGCATGCAAGATGGCCCAGGAATATTACGGTACTGGAAGACTTTTGCAAGGAAGAATGGATAAAAATCCCTCAATTAAGAATTTAAAGACTCTTAGCTAGCTTCAAAAAGCGTTTACACGCTGTGATACTTGCCAAAGGGGGTGCTAGTAGGTACTAACCATGCAGGGTGCTCAAACTTTTTCTTCAGGCTCTTTTTCTTTTTTGTTATTTTGAAAATGTAAGAGATAAAAATAAAACGTTATTGCTTAAAATACAAAGGGAATGGGTCGTCCTCAACTTTATTTTATCTTCAACTTGCTTACAGTAAAAGTAATTTTGACCAGGGATGCCCAAACTTTTGCATGCCACTGTAACAAAATTCAAATCACCTCCTTTCCCCATATTAACAATATTTTTTTTTATTGCACTAGTACCCAAAAAATTTAATAAAAAGTGATCAAAAGACTTACACACTCCAAAATCTTATTAGTAAAAACTACAGATTACCTCACAAACAATGCACCCTCACACAGCTCCGTAGAGGTAAATAAAAAAAAGTTATTGGTGATGCAAAGAATACCACAGAATACCACAGTCTTCCAAAGTTTTTAAATTGTTTTGCAATTTTTTTTGTATCAAAACACAAGAAAAACAATAAAAATGGTAAATCTCTGTAATTGTACTGACATGGAGAATGAAGTTAAGCTGTCCGTTTAATCACATTTTTATGCTTTTGTGTGTTTTTTTCCAGTTTCATCCAATTTGCAATTCCAGTTTCCCATACATCGTATGCAATTTAAAATGGTACCCTTAGAAAGTACAACTTGCTTTTCAAAAAACAAGCCCTCATGCAGCTATGTGAAGAGAAAAATACAAAAGTTATGGCTCCAGGAAGGCAGGGAGTAAAAAAAACTAAAATGGAAAAACAGAACGGGTTAAAGGCAGTGTCTCACCACAGACAACCCAATTTATATGGGCGCTATCTCTTGACATCCCTAGAAAGAGACTATTTAGCCTAGGAAACATTTGGCCAACCAATACTTTACCACACAGCAGCTGCGTCAGTGGTAATGTGGAAGCTTATTACATGTAGGACATTTACATGTAATACATACAGCAGATGGCATGAGTCCTCAAGAGCAAGAGCTTGTTTGCCTTATTGATCCTTATTGTCCATATTCCCCAAAATGACATATAAGACATATAGACAGGGCCTATAAACTAATTAGTGTGCTGAAATAAATACTTTGTTACAAAGACAATTTATATCCTCCATAAAAAAAAAAGTCCTTTAAACCACATTATTTGTATTCCTGAAAATGAATCTGTGTGAAGTAATTCACATGTACAGTATGAGACTTGCAAATATGTTCCCTGTGTCATCTACCTCAATGACTGGTAATGTGTTTCTAGGAAATGAGGTGGAATGTGTCAAAATAATACCTTGCTCAGAATCTACGGACACAAAGCTTTGAAGAACGTACAAGTAAAATATTCTAGATCACCAACATGTCATTTTTCGTGACTCTTGGTTTACTCATCCACGCTTTAGGGATATTAACTGGCTTGACTGGAAATAGTTTTATCCTAGTAGTTCACTTTCAGGACTGGCTTAGAAACCATGTTCCCAATCCTTGTAATATCATCTTAAATGGAATTGCGATTTCCAACATATTCCTGGGAGGAGCTGTTGCCACCCAAGAATTTGCTTACTTTTTGTTTTTTGACTTCTACATGCAAGAAAAGGTAACAGTCTTATTTATAGCGATAACCATTTCACTTTCATTGTCCAGTCTTTGTTGCTCCACTTGTCTGTGTTTCTACTATTGTGTGAAAATTGTTCAATTTCGTGGAACCTTTTTTTACAAGCTGAAGGCAAAGCTTCCATTTATCGTGCCCTGGCTACTAGCTTTTTCTGTTGTCCTGTCTTGGTGTGTTGGAATAGCATCCTACTGGGATGTCTACTTGGACTTTACAGGAAACATAACAAGTACAATGTCACCTGAATACAAGAGCAAATGCAGTTGTATATTTCAAGTATATGGTATTGTTGCTTCTGTGGCTTTTACCTTAATACTTCTCACAACTGGAGCCATCATCACCTCACTATGTCGGCACATGAAACGGATGAGACAAAGCAATGAAGGCTATGGACATGCTAGAATCAATACTCATCTATCGGCATCTAGAACTATGACTTCTCTCTTAATCATTTACTTGCTTTTCTATATTGCATTTACTTTGCTAAATGACCCATCAGTACCTCAAGATGACATATTAATTTCTGTTTGTTTCATTTTTATTACTTTATTTCCAGTTTTGAATTCTGTTATTTTAATTTTGGGGAACAGAAATCTTATGAATGTTTTAAAGAAGCTTCTATGCATGCAGTCAAGTCCCAGTGATACAGGAGTCACTGTCAGTACTTTCTAGTATTTCAAGTATAGTAATACCTTAGTCTAATTTTACACAGATAAGAGTAGCCTCGGAAAAAGGGCCCATGTAACTGCCACATGTCCCACACCAACTGCAGCTTGGCTGACCCTAATCTACTACATAATAATGAGCTATAATCATAGGGGATTCTGTCCAATACTGTCAGTCAATCAAGCCAAGCCAGGCGAGGCAAGGCTAGGGGGATGTCACCCCAGTGATGCTCCTCCCCATTCATAGCCCTTTTTCAAACCATGTTTTCTCTGGAATCCCAGATCATAGAGTAAAACAGCTGTTTGTAATCAAGAAGCCTGTTGGCAGGGGTGTAACTAGAAAAGTCTGGACCCCATAGCAAATTTGTTAATGCCTCCCTCCTCTTCAGCAACTTCCCTACAATCCCCACACACACACAGTAAAATACCCCCTTATTGCCCACAGGCAGTAGTTATGCTCCCTTAGTGCCCCCACAAGTAGTTATGCCCCTTAGTGCCCCTACACTGTACTTATAACCCCTTAGTGCCTCTACACTGTACTTATGCCCCCTTGGTGCAACATGAGAAAGGGGTTACACAGTACAGCCCACAGTGGATTTTCAGTCCGGGGTTACATAGGCTGTAATAGATGATAGACATCCACTATAGCCTAAGCTCCCCTTCCACTGTGAACCCTGTAGAAACCACTATGGCAGCTAAGGCAGTAGTTCCACCCCTGTGTGGAGACTTCATGCTGTGGTTCGGCTTGAACAACAAAGTACTTAAAAATCAAAGGATTGTTTTCTTTACTTCCCCCACCACTCTTTCAGCCATAATTATTTTCTATTCCTCATTTATTAGTAAGTATAGGTTGGGGTTTAATTTATATGATTTTTTTTTATTGTTGGCAAAATGCCGATTCTTTCTTACTCTGCCAAAATAACCTTGTTGTTGTGGTTATGGGCATACCGAATAGGTATATGGTTTGTGTTTAGGTACTCTTATTTAATAGAAAATATTTACAATATCATCTTTGTTAAAACATTACACTGTGGTCCTTTTCCACAGCATTAACCAACTGACAGCACATGTTCAAATCTCACATATATATGATATGTATTTATACTACCATTAGAAGCACTGTATTTATTAGAGGTCTTATTTATGTATTACAAATACATGTTTTTTTTTGGGGGGGGAGATATTTGTAGGGATCAGTGGTCTTTCAGAACCAATAGTACATTAAGGTCTGACTCTTGACATTGTCCTCTTCATCCTCTCAGGCCTGTAGCCAGGATTTCTTCTCTGTTGAGCACCAAGTGGTCTCCTAAGGCCTCTTTCACACGGGCGTCAGTTTTTTTGCCCGGATAAGAGCCGGGTGCGTTGTGGGAAAATGCGCGATTTTCCCGCGCGAGTGCAAAACATTGTCATGCGTTGCACTCGCGTGAGAAAAATCGCGCATGTTTGGTACCCAAACCCGAACTTCTTCATAGAAGTTCGGGCTTGGGATTGATGTTCTGAAGATTGTATTATTTTCCCTTATAACATGGTTATAAGGGAAAATAATAGCATTCTGAATACAGAATGCATAGTAAACCAGCGCTAGAGGGGTTAAAAAAAAATTAAAAAAAATTTAACTCACCTTAGTCCAATTGATCGCGAAGCTGGCATCTCCTTGTGTCTCCTCTGCGCTGAGCGGCTGAACAGGACCTGGGGTGAGCTGCTCCATTAAATACAGGTTAAGGACCTTCGATGACGTCACTCTGGTCATCACATGGTACGTCACATGATCCCGACTAAGTGTTGTCCCAACTAAGAACATACTAGCAGTGATTGTAATTTCAGGTATTGCTAGTCATACAGATGTAAAATACAGTTAGCAGAGGACAGCAATATTCCTACTAGAATTCATGCAAAGAATGTTAAGGGAATGTAATATCAGAAAATGAGCTAACAAGTTTTTATGTTCAGAATGTTTTTGCAATTTGTGGTGATTTTTTTGTTACATTTTTCATGTCCTTATCTATTTTTAAAAGTCCTAAAATCCTGCCGTTTTCACAATAGACATTAATCCTAATAATATCTTGAGACTTTCTATTATGTACAGATCACTTTGCAGCAGTCATCTTATCATCATCACAGACAGGATTACAATGATAGATAGATAGATAGATAGATAGATAGATAGATAGATAGATAGATAGATAGCACAGGATCCACCATTCACAGTAGGTGATTGTCAAAGCTTATCTACTCCTTCCTTGTACAATGACCTCTGACATATATGTCAATGAGACCCCACCATGTCTATGGCCGATGTTGCTGCTTTAATAAAAAAAACTCCAGATGCTGTTAGCAACAGCTCAGACAAGAAAACTGCCCTGTAATATTGCATAGAAATTAGAATAAAAAATTTAATCAGAAAAAACAACATTAGAAAAAAGTGTGATTTGTCACTGGTTTTAATTAGAAGAAAAAAATTGTAGATGACACAATCCCTGGTTTAAATTGCTTGGCACAATGTAGCCTAAAGGGTGACATTTTGGTCTAAACTGTCCCTTAGCGTGGAAGATTCATTAAAGAGGGAGTGATATTTTATGTAATTTACAATGCATAATAAGCAAAATTGTTTAATCTCAAAATGCAGTTTACTACTTGTGTTGCATATAGCCACCTTACATCTTTTCTCTAGGAAAAGACTGATCATCAATCAAATTCTGTATGCTACTGTTGTAACTTTTTATAAACTGCTATACAGGAGAAATGCAAACATCTGCAGTCCATCTGGAAGACCTAGCTAGCCAAGAAATTAAATGGCCCTTGGATAATGCAAAGTTTCTCCAGAAGGGTCACTATAAGGAATAAAGGTGCATTTGGAATTGTCTGATAGGTTGAATCTGTTTCTACACCTGCCATGAGTAGCTACACATTTGCCCAGTTTTTAAACTTTTGTGCAATTTTGTAGACACTCGTTTTGCACTTCTTAATAAAGTTTTCCCCTTTTTACCCATTATAAAAAAAATCTTGTATACTAAGGATTGTAATGGTTCTCATTAACTACAGTATATACATTGTATATATCCAGAATAACTAACATTACTTTGCATATATTTTACCCCCAATTAATTTATAATAACCTCGTTTTTGGGCTAAAAATGTTGCACATGATGCTTATTGCAGCATTTTCTGCAACACTTGGTCATGTTTTGCACCACTTTTCAAAGTGGTCTATGTTTAGGACCTAAAAAGTGAGATTATACCTTGATTACAGCGCATTTAATATCTGAGACTTTTGCAAAAGTCGTAAAGAGTTGCAACCTATGCCAGGCAACTCCCTGCTGTACAGGGTGGGCCATTTATATGGATACACCTTAATAAAATGGGAATGGTTGGTGATATTAACTTCCTGTTTGTGGCACATTAGTATATGTGAGGGGGGAAACGTTTCAAGATGGGTGGTGACCATTGCGGCCATTTTGAAGTCAGCCATTTTGAATCCAACTTTTGTTTTAGCATATGCTGTGAAGATACGAGATGTTTAGCACCTGAAACTACGGATACTGGAAGCCTGTGCTAGCATTTCTCCTGTGGTGTTGCTATCAGTGTGTGAAGAGTGGGAGAAGAGGGTTGCATTGACAATCCAACACAATGGGCAGCACATTGAACACATTTTATAAGTGGACAGAAACTTGTAAATAACTCATGAAAGAATAAAGTTATGTTAAAACCAAGCACACCATTGTTTTTCTTGCAAAATTCCCAATAAGTTTGATGTGTCACATGACCCTCTTCCTATTGAAAAAAACAAAAGTTGAATTCAAAATGGCCGACTTCAAAATGGCCGCCATGGTCACCACCCATCTTGAAAAGTTTCCCCCCTCACATATACTAATGTGCCACAAACAGGAATTTAATATCACCAACCATTCCCATTTTATTAAGGTGTATCCATATAAATAGCCACCCTGTACTTTTACACATATAGGTTTAAACCACATTGCACTAACGCCAAAGAAGTTTGGTGTAAGCACACAGAGCACAGACTTAAAATTGACACAAAAACAAACGCAAATGATAAAATGTCCCACAATTTTTTTTCATTTGACAGCAAATCATGTAAATTTCACAGGGGCGTGGAAACATGGCAAATATGCAGTGACCCAATGGGAAGTGCTGTGTGGAGGATGGGAGCAGTAGTAACACTGATAGGAGTTGTAGTGGTTCATGGTGGCTGTCCTCACTCCAAAGATCCCTGGGGTTGTGCAGTGAATAGCAGTGACACCCTTTCTGGGCATCCTGCCTGATCTCAAGTGGGGTGCCATTCATGTTACATAGATGTGGGTGCAAGGCAGAACCCCCTGGTAGTGCAGGCAATGCAATGGTTGTAGCAGAGATTTGGAGGTGCAAGGCAATAATCAGGCCAGTTAGGCTTTTGAGGCAGTTCATAAACAAAGAAACTGGTAGCATTCAGGTGTCACGGCTGAGGATGGGGAAAACCCTCAGCCGTGCGATGCCAGAAGATGTTAACGGCTGCTCGGCCAGGACGAGAGAATACTCCCTACTCACCCTCCGCCGGTCCCTGAACTAGGAGTAGGGTAAGACGACCTGTTCCTTCTGGACACGGAGGAACAGGAGTCTCACTGGCGAAGCTGCAGAAAAAAGGGGAACACAAACAGTCCTATTCACTGAGGCTTTATAGACCCAAGTAGTCACACCCACACAGACACACCCAGTGTTCACACACACAGAAGGGAATTAACCCTTCAAACACAAGGCAAGGGAAGACGGCCACTTAAAGGGGAATACACACATAAACAAATACACTTCACCTGTTGCCGCGGGCAACGGCATGCGTGGCAATCATGTCCTGGGGATCAGCCAAAGGGCTGAGACACTGCCACCGCATGCACACAACACCACACGTTGCCACGGGCAACCAAGTGAAGGAAAGTGTCACAAAACATAGCCCTAGGCCGTGACATCAGGTCAGACTCTCCAGAGTACATATACAATACTTCCGAGCAGTGGCGTAACTAGAAATGACTGGGCCCCACAGCAAATTATTGCATGGGGCCCCCATCCTCCAGTAATTTTTTAGCGACCCCTTGCTTTCGTGCCTCCCCCATTCCTGTGGCTAGTAAAGATCGCTCTCTCAGACCAGGCCCGGCAGCTGTTCCATCCGTTTTCTACACTGTCTATACTGTCACTGTATATCATTTATTTGTGTAATACTGTTGAGGGGGCCCTGACAAAATCTTTTAGTCCTCCTCCTCCTGGATGGGCCCCTTCTGGGTCAGGGCCCCAAAGCAGCCGCTTCCCCTGCTTCCCCTATAGTTACGCCCCTGCTTCCGAGGCTGAATATGGGATAACCAGCAGTGAAATGGCTGACTTAGAGTATCTCTATCAGATCCAAAACCACTTTCCAAGTTGACCAAAGGGGTGCGCATTCACAATACATAATACAGTTCCCATAGTGAGGTGTAGATCCTAGAGTTGAGCGGAAACCTGGATGTTCGCGTTCGACGGGTTCGGCCGAACTTCACAAAAAATTACGAGTTCAGGATTCGAACTTGACCCGAATTTGACCCCGAACACTATTGAAGTCAATAGAGACCCGAACTTTTGAGCACTAAAATGGCTGTAAAAAAGTCATGGAAAGGGCTAGAGGCCCGCAAATGGCATAAAAATTTGGTTAAGAGCATGGTAAGTGCTCTGCAAACAAATGTGGATAGGGAAATTACTTAAAATAACATAAAATACGTAAAAATTAAAAATAATAATCTTGATCTTGGAGGACGAGGTCCATATGGAGTAGCAGGTGAAGGAGGCGGTCGAAGCGGCGGTGAAGGATGAGGAGGTAGCCTACTCTTCTTTTTGGTTTTATTTTTTATTGTGTAAATTAGGGTACACCCCAAAACATTGGGAAATATAACCTGTTATAACCCCCTCCAGCCGTGCTAAACAAACATTCAGACAATACATTGGCTGCAGGCCAGCACCTCCAAGGCGTAAAGGGCAAGCTCAGGCCATATGCCCAATTTGGAGACCCAGAAGTTGAAGGGGGCAGACCCATCAGTCAGTACATGTAGGAGTGTGCCCACATACTGCTCCACCATGTCGCATGTCCCCGTGATGTTCACGATCCAATTGGACATAACATGTTGATTACGGTTAGCGGCGAATCAGGGTTCCATGTCGGAGAGGGAGCGTGAGAAAGGGAAGCCACATCCAAGGGGGGGTCAATGGCTGCAATGTGATCAAGCTGAAATGTAGGACATGTTATTAAAGCAGAAGGATCGACTGAAAGGGTCAATTAAAGATTATTTTTTCAAATTTAAGTTCCTGTCACTTATGCAGAGCACGGTTTTTTTTATCGCCAGAAATGGGTTAATGTCACTTACCAATGGAACAGATGATTTTTTTTTTTTTTCGGTCCCTGACACCTATGCAGGAGCAGGAGGTTTATTCACGGCAAAAACTTTGGAATTTCACCCAAGAATGTAACAGAAAAATGAGTGAAATTTATTAACCTGTCTACTAGGTAGAGCAGGGGTGTATCACAGCCAAAAATTGGTGAATGTCACCTGACAATGTAACAGAAAAATTTATGAAATTTATTAACCTGTCTACTAGGTAGAGCAGGGGTATATCACAGCCAAAAATTGCTGAATGTCACCCGACAATGTTACAGAGAAATTATTGAAATTTGTTTACCTGTCTACTAGGAAGAGCAGGGGCCATATGGGGATATTTTTTCTATTTTGGAGACTGGTCACCCGGGCAAGAGAACAAAACAGTGTTTAATTAGCGATTCACTAAATAGGGTTTGGAATAAGATAAAATAAATACTGGGTGTGATATGCCCTACTCACTTTACCCCACTTTGGCACAATTATAATTTAAAATAATTTTATTCAATCGTAGATTATAAATATTGGAACTCACGTGAAATTAACCATTTAAATCATATAATATCACATGGTAATATTTTTTTTTTTAGATTAATTAATAAAAGGTACACTTATAAACCCTTTAGATAAATATAGATATGCACAAATTAGACACGCATATATGCGTACCCAGGATAAGAGCTTACTGACTATTAGGGCAAACTCTTTTTTGGACACTATTGCTACAGATTTAAGGACACACAACTTACACTTTCTCAAATATACCACAGGCTTCGGGATGGTTTAGGGGAAATAACAACATTCAAAAGTGAGGGAGGCTGGGAAGCTGAATTGGGCGATGGGAACATCTTGGAATGGGATATAATAAACCAAAATATAAAAAAGGTATCGATCTCTCAGAAATATAGATTGATTCAGTTCAAGATTGTGCATCGCCTATTCTACTCCCCCGCCTTCCTTGCTAAAATATACAAGGAGAGGAGGGACGTGTGTTGGAAATGCTGATCAGATAATGCGGATTTGGGTCACTTATTATGGAACTGTCCAGAAGTGAGAGACTTCTGGACCAGTATATATGAAGAACTATATAAAAGATATAAGATTAAACTGAACCGCTGTTTTACGCAGGCAATACTGGGTCTCTTTTCCCCCTCTGAGTTGTTAACGCCCCACCAGCTGCGAGTCTGTATGGAAGGCTTCATGGTCGCAAAGGCCTTAATTGTTAAGTACTGGGGTACAAAGAACAGCCCCAGTTTTCATGAATGGAGGACCCGGGTGGATACTATCGATGTTTATAGAAGAATAGCACTAACGACGTTAGTCAGAAAGGGCAGGCTTCCGACCTCGCTCCAAAATCCCTTATAGTGGAAATTCTGGGAATAGAGTAGAAATTAAAATATGGGCGGATCACGCAGCAGTGATATATAGGGGAGGGGTTAAAAGATTAAAATATGTGAATTGATTCAAAAATTATATTTGTAGATTTAAACTGTCTGTTATGTGAATTTATGTATGTTTTTGGTTCAGAAAACAATAAAGAATAATTAATTTAAAAAAAGGAAGAGCAGAGGTATATCACAGCCAAAAATTGGTGATTGTCACCCGAAAAATGTAACAGACAAATTAGTGAAATTTGTTTACGTGTCTACTAGGTGGAGCAGGGGTATATCACAGACAGAAATTGGTGAATGTCACCAGAAAATGTAACAGACAATTTAGTGAAATTTGTTTACCTGTCTATTAGGTAGAGCAGGGGGTATATCACAGGCAAAAATTTGTGAATTTCACCCGAAAATGTAACAGACAAATAAGTGAAATGACATAAAATACGTACAAATAAAAAAAAAACATTTTGATGTATGAGGTGCAGGTCCATATGGAGTAGGAGGTTGAGGAGGCGGTGGACTTAGCGGTGTAGAAGCAGGGGGAAGCGGCGGTGGAGGAGGACGAGGTAGCCAACACTTTATTTGTAAATTAGGGTACACCCCAAAAGAGTGGGAAATATCAAAATAACAACAATGAGCAACTGCGCTGTAGTATAACAATGGCTGAATAAGGCCAGTATACATGTCTATTTTGCACAAGGTACAGACAAGTCCTGTGGGATCCATGCCTGTTGTCTGTGATAACGCCTCCTGCCGTGCTAAACACACGTTCAGGACAGGCTAGCACCTCCAAGGCATAAAGGGCAAGCTCAGGCCATGTGCCCAATTTGGAGACCCAGAAGTTGAAGAATGCAGACCAGTCATTCAGTACGTGTAGGCGTGTGCACACATACTGCTCCACCATGTTGCTGAAATGCTGCCTCCTGCTAAGACGTTCCATATCAGCTGGTGGTGCTGGTTGCTGTGGTGTGCTGACAAAGCTCTTTCACATTTCAGCCTTGCTAACCCTGCCTTCTGTGGTGCTGGTGGTGCCCCAGCTGCGTTGGCGACCTCTTCCTCCTCCTCTGCCTTCGCCTTGTGCTTCCATTGTGGCCCTGCTGCCAGGTGGGAATGCCACCAGCAGCGCGTCTACCAGTGTGCGCTTGTACTCGCGCATCTTATGATCACGCTCCAGTGACGGAATTAAGGACGGTACGTTGTCCTTGTAACGGGGATCCATCAGCGTGGCCACCCAGTAATCAGCACAAGTTAGAATGTGGGCAACTCGGCGGTCGTTGCGGAGACACTGCAGCATGTAATCGCTCATGTGTGCCAGGCTGCCCAGAGGCAACGACAAGCTGTCCTTTGTGGGAGGTGTATCGTCTGTGTCCTCTGTATCCCCCCAGCCACGCACCAGTTATGGCCATGAGCTGTTTTGGGTGGCACCCTGCTGTGAACACGGTTCCCCCTCCTCCATCTTCTCCTCCTCATCCTCCACCTCGTCATCCTCCAGAACTGTGCCCTGGCTGGACAATTGTGTACCTAGCGTTTGTGGGTGCAGGAACCCACCCTCTGAGCCACTTGTGAATGACTGGCTGGAAACCCTATGAAATGATCCCTTTTCCTCCTCCTCCTCCTGTGCCACATCCTCTTCCATCATTGCCAGGAGCGTTTTTTCAAGGAGGCATAGAAGTGGGATAGTAACACTGAGAACAGCGTTGTTGGCACTGGCCATGTTGGTGGAGTACTCGAAACAGCGCAACAAGGAACAGAGGTCTCCCATGGAGGCCCAGTCATTGGTGGTGAAGTGGTGCTGTTCCTCACCCGTGCGTGCTGCAGCTGAAGATCCACTATCGCCTGTTGCTGCTCATACAGTCTGGCCAGCATGTGCAAGGTGGAGTTCCACCTTGTGGGCACGTCGCATATGAGGCGGTGAGCGGGAGGGTCGAAGTCGCGCTGCAGTGCTGACAGGCGAGCAGCAGCAGGGTGAGAGCGCTGAAAGCGCGCACAGACGGCCCGCACTTTCTGCAGCAGCTCTGACATATCGGGGTAATTTTTAAGGAACCTCTGCACCACCAAATTCAGCACATGCGCCAGGCAAGGGATGTGCGTCAAACCGGCTAGTCCCAGAGCTGCTACGAGATTTCACCCATTATCGCACACCACCAGGCCGGACTTGAGACTCACTGGCACCAACCACTCATCGGTCTGTTGTTCCATGCCCGTCCACAGCTCCTGTGCGGTGTGAGGTTTGTCCCCCAAACAGATACATTTTAAAACTGCCTGCTGTCATTTACCCCCGGCTGTGCTGAAGTTGGAGGTGAAGGTGTTACGCTGACCGGGTGAGGAGGCGATAGAGGATAAAGAAGCGGATTCGGAGGAGAAAGCAACAGGAGGCAAAAAGAAGCACCCCGCAATCCTCGGTGGTGGAAGGACATGCGTCAAACTGCTATCCGCCTCAGGCCCAGCCACCACTGCATTTACCCAGAGTGCAGATATAACGTCCCTGACCATGCTTACTGGTCCACGTATCCGTCCCTGCCACAGATGGAGTTGCGCAGTGCACACCTGATTTTGTCCCCTACTTGGTTGTGCATGGAAGGGATAGCTTGCTGAGCATGACGTACTGTGGGACAGCCACCGCCATACGGCTTTTAAAACTCTCCCTCTCCACCAGACAGAATGACAGCATTTCAAAGGACAGTAATTTTTGAAATGGTGGCATTCAGGGCCAGGGATCGCGGATGGGTAGGGGGTACTTCCTCTTCTGCTCCAGTGTTTGGGAGATGGAGAGCTGAACGCTTCGGTGGGACATTGTGGAGATGCTTGGTGACCCAGATGGTGGTGTTGCTGGCAGATCCTCTGTTTGCAGGGTGGCAGGTGCCACTGTCACTCCAGACCAGAGGTGGATGAAGAGGCCGAGACTGCAGCAGAAGAGGAAGCAGGAGGAGCCAGAGACCTTTCTTGGTTTTTGAGGTGTCTACTCCACTGCAACTCATGCTTTGCACTTATATTTTTCCTAAAATTGGTGTTTTTTTAAATAACAGAAGATAACAGCAGTATCTAACGCGTGTTACAGCAGGAGGAGGGGGGAGGGAGAGAGGGAGAGCAGGAGGCGTCACAGCAGGAGGAGGGGGGAGGGAGGGAGAGCAGGAGACGTCACAGCAACCTTACAGCAGCAGGAGGAGGGGGGGAGGGAGAGAGAGAGAGAGAGAGAGAGAGCAGGAGGCGTCACAGAAGATTATGAGGCGGCGCTGGGCACGAACGGCAGCAGGTGCGGGCGGCAGCTTGGAGCCATTTACATCCCCTTGGGCACCTTATTTTTATGAATGACTGGTTAGTAATAGCGTTTTTTTAGCAAAATGATCCTACAGATTACATTTATAAGACCACATTAGGAATGGTTAAAGCTCCCTGAACATAACCATATTTTTATCTGGAGGGGGTGAAACCTGGTGACAGAATCCCTTTAAATTGCACACTGACAAATGCTGCATAGGCCCCAGATGCAGTGTATTGCCAAAAATGGGTGCTTTTTTAAAACCAGAAAATTATTGCTGTATTTTAAGCTTGTATTTAACAATGACAGATGCAGCAAACGCTGCAAAATTAGGATTTTGTCCAAAATAGGTGTTTTTTTTATAACAGAATATGACAGTTGTATATAACGCTTGTATTTCACATTGACAGATAAAGCAAGGGCTGTAAAATGTAGCATTTTGCCTGAAAAGGGTGTTTTTTAAAGCCCAGAAAATTATTGCAGTATTTCAAGCTTAAATTGCACACTGACAAATGCTGCATAGGCCCCAAATGGAGGGTATTGCCAAAAATGGGTGCTTTTTTAAACCCAGAAAATTATTGCAGTATTTCAAACTTGTATTTAACAATGACAAATATTGCAAAGGCCACAGATGTAGGGTCTTGCCAAAAATGGGTGATTTTTTTAAGCCCAGAATATAATTGCAGTATTTAAAGCTTCTATTTGACTGTCACAAATGCAAATATGCTGTGCTGGTGCACAGAACTTGCATAAAATGGCCACCACCGCCCACCTAACTAACAGACGGATAAAAGTTATTTTTCTGTGGCACTGCACCCACAAAACAAAATCTAGGTAGATCACCGAGTTAACAAGCACTTCAGATTAAAGATTCTGTCCTATTGTAACACCCCAGAGTTGTGTTACTAAACTCTTCTACCCCGCTACAATCTGCTAAAATCCTTCACACTGTCATCTGATGTAATTTTACATTATGTAATTCACAAATGTGCATAAACCTTGTTAAATCTAATAGTTGTTGTCATTTTCCATGTTAACCAGCAGGTGGCAGCAATGGTCTGGTAAGGACTTAGTTTCAGTTTAGTACACCTAAGCTGGAATAGTTCATTCCAGTTTAGCTCCCCCTCTGTGAGCAGAGTGGGCTGCGCCCATATCCTGCAGCATGGGGAGAGAAGGAAGTTAAGGTGGTATAGCCCACCCCCTGCTAGGGGTAGGGTGTGTGTGTAGGAGCTCCCTGAGATAGAGAGGGAAGCGAGCATCTTGTCTAGGCTGAGACTATGATCATCATCCCCAGCCTGAGCCCTGCAGCCTCAGCTGGATGAAGCAAGCAGAAAACCTCAAGTTCCAGGAAGAAAACATACCCTGAGAAGATAACTGTGAGTAAAGTCCAGAGACCCAGGAGAAGCCATATTCCTCCTCAGCTAGTCAGTCCCCATACAGCAGAAGATAGAAAGTGCAGAAGCTAAATTCCTGCCACATGTTTAGAGCTACAAAGCAGACGTCCTTTCCTGCTAGCTCCAGGTTAATAGAGCAGAAGATAAATTCCTGCCAACCAATGCTGAAAACCTGTTGGAACCTAAGACTAAACCTGTACCTTGCTTGGATAAAAGTTTTCCTCAGTAAAGACAAGTTTGAACTTTACCCAAGATCTGGATCTCAATTTCTGCTGCAAAATCCCTCTATTACTCCTACTATCACTACACTCAATTTATTGCAAGTGAGCCAGGAGTCCAGCCGAATCCAGGTAGGAGACACCACTGACACCATTATCACCACCATACAGAGACATTACAGCACTCTGGTATTCCTAACCTAGGGCGTGAGTTATAACACCTTGGAGGGCCCTGTGACAGTACCCTGCGCACGTTGCAATTGGCGTCACAACAAATACTGAACATTTTAACAACCTATTCCTGGTCACTGCACTATTCTCTCCCTTACAGCAGCAGCATCCTATCCCTACACTAATCAGAGCAGAGTGATGTGCAGTGCTACGTGACTCCAGCTTATATAGAGGCTGGGTCACATGCTGCACTGGCCAATCACAACCATGCCATTAGTAGGCATGGTTGTGATGGCTTCTAAGGGCACACAAGTTAAACGCTTGTTGATTGGCTGCTCTGAAGTCTTTCAAAAATTGCCATTAAATCGCCGAACAACGAACCCGAACCCAAACTTTTACTGAAAAGTTCGGGTTTGTGTCCGGGGTCCAAAAATCCTAAAGTTCGGTACGAACCCGAACTTTACAGTTCGGGTTCGCTCAACCCTAGTAGATCCTCCAGCAGGTAGCTAATCCATGAAAAAAATGTGGTGAGTGTCTGAAGCAATGTACCCTTTTAATTAGCAGTACGGCCTATTGCTGCAGAAGAGCAATTGCACACACTGTCTGTCCTTTGCACTAGTCCTTTAAATTGGCCCTCAACAATCTGTAAATTCTGTACTTCTTTCTCTCTCAGACGATGGTGGTAGTTGTTGGGATATAAGCATAAGGGTTCCTTGTGCAGTGAGCCCCTGAGGAGCCAGTGCAGAGGATGGGAGTGGTAGTGGCACAGATGAGATGTTGTGCTATAGTGTACTCCCTCAAGCCACTGTTACCTGGGGATCAGTGAAGTGGAAAGGTGGTTTGAAGGATCAGGCCAGAAGTAAACATATAAAAGCTCCAAAATAGATTATGGTACATCCAGCAGTTGTAGGAACAAAGTGCAGTTTCAGTCACCAGTTGTTGAGGTATGGTGGCTGTTTAGGTAGCAATTAAATGGCAATAGCAAGAACTTGTGTCCACGTTATGATACAGGCTTAGTATTTGACTGGCCTGAAAAGAGGTCTAGGTGATTTCTGAGCCATAGTTCCTCACCTGCAGCAGAATATGTAAAGCTGTGATTTTGCTGATCACTCAGCTGTCTTTGTACGCTGTAGCTTTTTGGAAAGAAGGCTTCTTGATTCTGATAATCTCCCTGGAGAGAAGGTCTCACAGACAAACTGGTTAAGGTCCCTTGGCGTAGGAGCTCCAGTATGTGCTTCCTCTCTTCTTCACTATCTCTCTACTCTCTGGAACTCCCTACCTTGTTCCTACCAAGAGGGGAGGAACAAGGTGGTAAGCTATGTTCCTGCCAACCATTGCCAACCGTAGCTCTTCTGCTGTAATGATTGGCCTAAATACAATATAACAATACATAATAAAATATTTGCAGATACCCCTAGTTCTGGGATATTGCACTTGCCTAATCTATATAGTAATTAGTGAACCAATTAGTCTAGGAAAGTTTGTAGTTGAGGCCACAAGTGCAAATGGCAATAGCATGAGAGGTCACTGAAGGGTTCAAAATTATGATGATCGTACCTTGCCAGGTGGATATAAGATAAATAAAAAGACTTAAAAATGGTAAAATTATAAAAAGTATTAACTCACTGGGGGGGTGGTATGTAGAATAACCTCAAGACACCTACAAATCCTCATACCCCCGCCCAGAATCGCAGGTAGAGTGGTTGGTAATTGATGGCAACCCAAACAGCGGTGGCTTCTGATCAATTCTTTATTATAAGATTCGGCTCAATGCGTTTCGGGGGAATGTCAATCCCCTTTCTTCAGGAGCAATACATAAACAGCATACAATATGATCTTTTATTACTTACGTGTTACTGGCTACTTCTTGCCCTTTTACACCTAGAGGGATTGGTGCTTAATTCTGGACTATTACTTGTTTTTCAATCCTTCTATGTCTTTTACGTAGATTGTCAATCTACGTCAGCACCCTAAATAGCAGTCTCCCCTAAAAGTTTATTTTTCCTTCACTTACTTGCATTTTCAAACACCCCCGGTACTCCCTCTCTTGGTGGCACCTTTAGTTTTTCCTATTCTTTGGGAAGTATTCCCCAAGATCTGATTAACCCTTGGTTTTTGCCAGTTTTTTTTCCTATATTGCACTTGCAGCAGGTCTCACTTCTGAAGAGGCACTGGCAGATGCTTCCTCTCTTAGGCAGCTAGAACTGAATAACTAAGCTTCTGAAGCTTCTGACCCAGAGGAGGATGGCCCGTCTCTTCCCACTGAGCAGGGCAAAATAACTAAATAGTGATCCCTATGAACATCACATAGAAAAAGTGCATTGACTGTCACGGCCACGGTTTTGGTCGTGACTCCTTGGGAGCCGCATACAGTTGCCCGCGGTTTGGGTAGTTGTTTCAACCGCAGCTTGAGGCATGTTGTTGTTTGCCTCAAGTGCGGTTGCCGCGGACAACAGCTATGTGTGCGGTTCCCTTGGAGTTGTGTGCGTGTGTGGATGCACTGTGTTTGTATGTCTGGTGTGCACTTGGTGTTGTTTGGTGCGCACGGACATCTTCCTTTCACTGTGGCTGCCCGTGGCAACGTTTGGTATGTTGTACATGTGGTGGCAGTGTCCCGGCCTTCGGGCTGTCTCCAAGGACGGCTGCCACCCATGACGTTGCCTGCGGTAACAGCCACAGTGTGATTAGTTTGGACACTTTCCCTTTAAGGTGTGTTTCCCTTTCCTGTGGTGCTGGAAGGGTTAACTCCCTTCCCAGTGTGTGTGTGATGTCACTGGGTGTGTCCGACTGTGGGGTGTGGCTTCTTGGCCTATATAGCCTGAGTGTTTGGCATGGCTCAGTAGGTTGCTTCAGTCATCCATGGCTGGAGCAGCCTCCTGTGCATATGACCTGCCAGTGAGAGCCACCCCTGTGGTCATAAAAAGTATTGTTGTGTTGTTGATGTCTTTATGTGTGTGATGTTGTATGTTGTTCTGTTGGGACCTTCATATGTTTTGGTGCAGTTTACGGTTCTGGATTCCTGTTTGTTCAGGGATCCAGTCAGCAAGGCTGTGGCAGGTTGGTGAAACTTCTAGTTCGCCTGCCATATCCGTAAAGCTGTTTTGGTTCCCCTTTTTCCCAACAGCTTGGCCATTGAGACTCCTGCTCCTCCGTGCCAAGGAGGAGTAGGTCGTCTTACCAAGCTCCTAGCTCAGGGATCTGCAGAGGGTAAAAGAGGGCTCCGAGGTTCCTGCGCATGGGTCCTCCTACCTTAAAGGTCGGCCCATGCAGGTTAGGAGTTAGGGTCAGGGTAGGGACGCTGTAGGAGGTGACCTGCTCCCTATCCTGTTTTCATGGCCGAGTAGCCACTACAGCATCTGGCATCGCACGGCTGAGGGTTTCCCCCATCCTTAGCCGTGACATTGACACTATCAATGAACATTAACCTATTAGGTTGTAAATTATCCATTTGCAGTAGCCCTCTGAGGTACTGCAAATGTGCCAGCAGTAGTAATGTAATGAGTGATATCCAGAGTGCAATTTCACTGACTGCTCCTTTAGAGCCACTGCCTCCCACCTGACCATAGCCAAAATGGTTATTTTCTTTCACTCGGCAAAAGCAAGAGCTTTTATATAGCGGTCATTTTTCATCAAAAAGGGTAGATACAAACTAAGGGCTGAGTTCTTTCGAAGAGTAAGTAAACTTTTAAAAAACTTTATTTAAAAATGCTGGAAATTTCCTAAAAAGATTCTTTCTAATATACTTTATTATTGTATTTTGACTTTTTAATAGAGAAATAGCCATCTGAACTTGGTCTCTCCTAAGTGCTTTAGAATCACTACATTTGTACACCATTGATATGTCAGCGGTGTACGTGTGTACGGATTCCACTGTACTGTGGAATGGGGACACAGCAAGCACTGTATGGATGCACTGCTACTTCTGCCTGTGCCCCATGATCTTGGCTAAATCCTGACTTTGCACTCCTCATTGCACTATGCCAGGATTTAGTTCACTTGAAAACCCTGAACAGCAGCCATTGTTACAGCTTCGAGAGCTTTCAGCTGAGTGAAGCAGGAGCCCGCTCTGCTCAGCTGAAAGCTCTCCTGTAATGTGCTGCTATTCAGATCTTTTAAGTGGGCGGAGTCGGCTCAGATAAGAGCCCGCTCCGCCCAACTAAATCCTGGCATAATAAAGTATATTAGAAAAATAATTTTTAGGATATTTCCAGTGTTTTTAAATAAATAAAAATTTAAGTTTAGTTACTCTTTAACATTGGGCCTTGTAGCATAAGGAGGTGACTTCAGATTTTTCTCTTGCATTAATATTAACAATTAACTCAGATTGACTGCTATGGGCAAGAACATTTTTATTTATTTATCAGAAACAGTTTTTATAGGTGTGCATCACAATTAGTTCTTATAATCTTATATTAAGTTGCCATATATCCATGCTGAGTCCCCAAATGGTATTTGCAGCTGCTGTCTATTGTATTCTAGCTAGTAAATAAGAGAAGACCCATCTTTATAAATTAATAATTTCCTTATAGGGTAAAAATGGGTTTCCTTAACCAGACAAACCCTTTAAAGAAATGGAAATATGGAAAAGCATCTGCCTTGTATTCCATTAACATGCAAATCTGTTAGTTGCGTTATGTACTTTGTTGAGCTCTAATGTGTAATCAAGGATTGAGTTCTGAATCAGAAGATTATGTTAATGTGATATCTTGTCTATGAATTTGCACTCAGGAGTATGCAAGCTCACACGCCAAAAATTAATGTGAAACATCAGTGCTCTCCGGTAACTGATATACATTATTACTTGTGTGATCTGTACCAAACCAAAGGCAAGAGAACATTGCCCAAAGGAATCATTTCAGACATTCGACCATCGACTTGACACGCCTAAATCTTCTGCATCATCAGCATGTCGCTAACTGTGATTCTCAATGTGCTTGTCCACTGCTTATTTCTTGTAACTGGTTTAATCGGCAATATATTTATCCTGACCGTTCACTTTTTAGATTGGCTGAACACCCGTGAACATAACCCGGGAAACCTTATACTCAATGGAATTGGGATTTCCAACATATTCCTTCAAGGAACAGTTGTCTTCCAAGAAATTACTTTCTTCTTGTATCCTGATTTCTACTATAAAGATTGGGTGATTTATATGGTTTTGGCTTTGGTGACTACATTTTCATTCTCCAGTCTTTGGTGCTCCACCTGTTTGTGCTTCTACTACTGTGTGAAGATCGTCAACCTTCAAGGAACATTATTTTATAAAATTAAGGCAAAGCTTTCAACATTGGTCCCCTGGTTGCTAGCTTTCTCCATCTCCTTGTCTTGGGGGGCTGGCTTACCAGGCTACTGGGATTTGTACTTGCTTGTATCTATCACCACCTTAAATATCACAGGGAATATCACAACTGTACAATCAGCTAAATACTGGAGCAGATGTAATTGCTTATTTGATACGTACATCTGTATTGCTTCTGCTGCTTTCATTATAATTTCTGTCACAGCTGGTGCCATTATCACCTCTCTATGTAAGCACATGAGACGCATGAGACAGAACAATGAAGGATTTGGACATGCTAAAATTGACACTCATCTATCAGCAGCTAGGACAGTGACTTTACTCTTGATCAGTTACTTGATGTTTTATGGCTCTTTTACGCTAATATACAATCCTTTAGGTTTTCCAGATGACATTACAATGACTCTTTGTTTAATTCTCATCTCCTGTTTCCCATCAATAAATTCTATTATTTTAATATCTGGAAACAGAAAACTTACAAATGTTTTGAAAAAAATCCTTGGTATGCAGCCTAGTGGTGGCAATACAGAAGTCAATGTCACAACTTACTAGTGCCACATGGTCCTTGGAGATCAGTGATCGCCACAACAATATACTGCATATACAGGTGAAACTAGAAATATTAAAATATCGTTCAAAGTTCATTTATTTCAGTAATGCAACTTAAAAGGTGAAACTAACATATGAGAGACTCATTACATGCAGAGCGAGATATTTCTAGCCTTTATTTGTTATAATTTGGATGATTATGGCTTACAGCTTATGAAACCCCAAAGTCACAATCTCGGGTCCCCTTTGCTCAGGGGGTATGGATTAATTAGCTGACTAGAGTGTGACACTTTGAGCCTAGAATATTGAACCTTTTCACAAAATTCTAATTTTAAGCTGCATTAATGCAATTCCTTTTAATTTGCATTACTGAAATAAATTAACTTTTGCACAATATTCAAATTTTTCGAGTTTCACCTGTATGTTTGAATTCCTTTTCTTTAAGCCTAATAAACTTTATAGTCATATAGAATTTAATTCCCAAAATGCATGTTTTTAGGCATATATGCTTACCCAATCCCTCCCTTTAGACTGTTGAATTTTATTTTATTTTGGTGTAGGTTTACCGGTCCATAGGTAAAGTTGGTTGAATTTATAGCCAAGTGGAGCTCTTTTAGACCACATCTTTATGCTGTGTGGAGATTGCTTTTTGCTTAGTTGTGGCTTTAATGTTATGTGTATGTTGTACAGATGTAGCAAACTTTAACTTCACATTTAACATGCTCATGCTACCCACCATGATGCAGCAAATTTTGATAAATTTGAAACTTGCCAATATCTATTTAAAATCAGCAGCATCATGGTATACACATATAGGGTTGAATTTAAATAATCTTATCTTGGAGAAAAACTTCATGTGTCATTGTTTCCATAAAGGTATTGGCTTGGCGGTAAAGGGCATTTTTTCATGAGATAAGATAAATGTTCTTGACCACCTTATTTGTATTTTCCACAAAAAGAAGCATGGAAAATGTCTATTGAATTGCAAATATGCTATTTTTCTAAGCACTAACAATACCGTGTGCTCAGGGAGTGAGTTTTAAACAAGAAAGAATATGAAACCTACATCTTGGAATCTACACACTTAGGAACTCTAATAAACCATCAAAAACGACTTCACATCACCTACATCCTCAAAAGAAGAACATTGGATTTCAAAAAACCACAAAGATTCTATACTTTTCGACCACTGGTTGTCAAGATCCGCAGGAAGATCCAAAGCAACATCTCCAAAGTGCTTCATTAGAGCAACATGAAAAATGGTCTGAAAAAGATCATTCCAGAAAACCCAATTCAGTAAGAAATGAAAGACTAAGTTTTACAGGAAATTCAAATAAAACTTTCCATATCACGAGCATGGCATCTCTTGCAGTTATTTATGTGCTTATCCATTGCATATTTCTTGTGACAGGTGTAACAGGAAATAGTTTTATCCTGATCTTTCACCTGATAGACTGGCTACAGACACAAGATCATAACCCTTGCAATCTTATCCTTAACGGAATAGGAATTTCCAACATGCTCCTTCAAGGATCTGTTGCGTTCCAGGAGATTACTTTCTTCTTATATCCTGACTACTATTTTAAAGATTGGGTTATCTACATGATTATAGCAATGCAAACTACATACTCATTCTCCAGTCTCTGGTGCTCTACCTGTCTGTGTTTCTACTATTTTGTGAAAATCATTAATCTTCGAGGAACACTATTTTACAAGCTGAAGGCAAAGCTTTCAACATTGGTGCCATGGCTTCTAGCGTTTTCTGTTGTCCTGTCTTGGTGTGCTGGGATGCCAGCCTACTGGGATCTGTACCTGCACATTTCATTGACTACACTTAATATTACTGGGAATGTAACAACGCTGGTGACTGCTAAATACAGTAGTAGATGCAACTGTATGTTTGATGTGTTCAATGTTGTTGCTTCTGCTGCTTTCATTATCATTTTCTTCACAGCTGGGGCTATCATCGTCTCTCTGTGTAAGCATATGATGCGGATGAGACAGAGCAATGAAGGTCTTGGACATTCGAAAATGAACTCTCATCTGTCAGCAGCCAGAACTGTAACTTTACTATTAATAATCTACTTGATTTTCTATGGCTCATTTACTTTAATATACAACCCAGTAGGATTCCCAGATGACATAACAATGACTCTTTGTCTAATTATCGTTTCCTTTTTTCCCACCTTAAATTCTGTTATTTTAATTTCTGGAAATAGAAAACTGACAAATCGTTTGAAGATGCTCCTTGGTATGCAACCTAATGGTGTCAATACAGAAGTCACTGTAACAGCTAATTAGTAGCAATTAAATATTTCTCTATGTAGTCATATAGTTTAATAAACTGGTGGTTATTTGTACAAATTAAAGATGCAGCAAATGTTAACACTTAACCTGTTAAACTGCTGTAGCAAGCTACAATTTTAATGACTTTTTCAGTAGTTAAGTGTCAATTTAAAGTTTACTGTAGCTATTTAAAGCATTAAGAGTCAAGTTAACGTTTGCTAGATCAATATATACGTAGATGTTGGCTGATGTCTCACACCCACAGGCCAGTAAAAAAAAGCCTATATAACCTCTGTTGATATAGTATCAACATCAGCAGTGCATTTACAGTCAGGAGAGGCAGTAAACATAAAAAATAATAAACTAAGGCTAAATTCATACTGAGTTCAGTGTGTCTATACAGTTGCATACATCTGTAATAGACTGCCAATAAAAATGTAAAATACATTGTATATTTTTTTATTGTAATCAATTGCATCAAAAAGTGCTTTTTAATACAGCTGTGGTTTCAGGATCCTTACATATCATGACACAAAGCATATGCCAAAACAACACCCTTTTGGTATTTGTTTGGTCATTAGTCTATGGGCATGTTGGCACATAAGTCAGGAGATTTTCCAGGTATATACACCTAAGTTGTACTGAAAATAAAGCAATAGGTTAGAGAACCATGGAGTGACATAATGGTATTAGTGCTAAAGGCCCCATAGACATTAGAGTGTGTCAGCTGAACCTGTCGAGAAAGGTGTGTATGGGGAGCTCACAAATATTTTAGCTAGATCCATTTGTTCCCCCAAGATGAGCCACCACTAGAAATGTCTGACAGTGACTTTCCACTCTTTCCTCAAAGAATACACATGCAAGTTTGGCTAAACCAAATGTGTATGTGTATAAGAGTGCCAGGAGCAAGTCAGGAGAGATAGCTGTAGGCCAAATGATTGTTTGGCCAACAGCTATTGAATGTGTATGGTGGCCTTAATGCCTCATTTTATCCATGGGACCAGAGAAATCAGGCAAGTATAAATAAGGCTGAATTAGTCATCCATTCAAATCTGAGAGAATAAAATAAAAGTGCATTGATATGTAAACATTTCTAGCCTAGATAAAATTGGTAAATTTGTGAGGCAAAAGAGTTACGATCATAAGTGCAACACAATTATCAGACATGATAAGCTTAAAAGGGTTTTCCGATATTTTTATACCGATGATCTATCCTCAGGATAGGTGGGGGTCCGACACCCTGGACCCCCACCAATCAGCTGTTTGAGAAGGCACGGCTTTCTCTCTACTCACCATGTACAGTGCCGTATATTGTATAGCAGCTGTGCTTGGAATGGCAGCTCAGCCCAATTCACTTCTATGGTGCTGAGCTGCGCCTAAGCCACATGACAGAAGAACGTGTCATCACTGGCCTAGCTGATCGGCTGGGGTCCCAGGCTTCAGACCCCCACAGATCAGATAGTGATGACCTATCCTGAGGATAAGCTATCAGTATTAAAATCTCAGAAAACTGCTTTAATTCAAAAGATGTATTGTCATTTTACACTAAATATTGTTAATTTAAAAAAATAATACTCTTCTCATAACCTAAAAAAATATTTGTGGCCCACGGATCTGAGATAAAAGGAGTTCATTGATGGAATCCTGAATTGTAGAGCGCTAAAATTGTCCCTGTGCCTGCTATGCTTAAGTGGGCACAGTGTCATCACCTGTAGTTTTCATTTCCTGAGTAAAAAGTAAATTTAGACTGGCCATGAAGATACATTATAGCCAGGGAAAGAAAATCCTTATTGACCACTATACTCCAGACTCTACATGCGACATGTAGACCCAGGAATTGTTACTGCTCTACACTTTGAGGACCCCAACAAACATTATTTTTTTTCAGGTTAACAAATTTTCTCCCTCAGTTTGTAGGGTTTTGAGTTAAGTTAGGTTTTGAGAACTACAGTAGTCTTATTTAGAGCTTTCCAAAGTACTGGTGAACCATGGTAAAAGTCTGAGAGATTAGATTGAGAGGTTTTATTATTGGTGATCACAGGTAGGTTATTTTCCCCCAAATTGTCTTCATGAAAAGGAGTAGTGGAGGTGAGTCATTACTATCAAACATGTTTGCTATCATTAATTTAGGTGTGTGGTACCTGCTCTGTGTAAAAACACTTAAAAAAACACTTAAAGGGGTTGTCCGAGTTATTTTTTGTTCTTTGTATGTTTCTAAATAATCAAATGTAAAGGCTTTACAATGCACTTACTGCATCTGCAGTTGCTGCTTTCTCAGAGTTCACTGAGGGTCACATGACCTGTGATGTCAGCTTCTCTCCCCGCTTCGTGCACAAGCCTGAGAGAGCAGATATGTGGCTGTACACGAGACGTCACTGTGCTGGCCAAGCCCCCCTGCGCCGCCCTCTGCTCTCTCTCTGGATTCTTCAGGAAAAACTTTAACTCCTTCAGCAGCACAGACTCAGGGCTGAAGGCTTTACTGAGTAGCTGCAGACAGTGAGAAGATAAATGCTGGGCACAGCAGCTGACAGACTAGAGGCGTTCTGCAGAGCATTGCACAAGAACAGGTAGGGGGAAGATCCTGTGTGTATCAGCAGTGTCACTGTACCGCTGGGACTTGTAGTCCTACACATACAACATGCTGCTCAGTATCCCAGCAGTCAGACATGTCACTCAGGGCAGACTTATTTGTTATTATTTGTTTCCTTTGCAGAGCAAAGGGAGGGGCAGAAATTGTTGTTATTGCAGGTAAACAAAGGGGCAGAAGAGATATAATTAGAGATGAGCAAATTTTTCAAAAATTAGATTCGGACGATTCGCCAAATTTTTCAGAAAATTTTACTTTGATCCGAATTTATATGAATCACGTTAAAAATCAGCTATTCCCTGGCTGCTGAGAGTCTTTATATTGGTTTAGAACACTGTGCCTAGTAGTAACACGCATAGGGAGTCTGCTTTGGTAGTGAAATAATACTGTGAGTCCGTATGACATGCAGATGACACTGCACACTTCACTTATTAGGGCAGTCACAGAGCCAAAACTGACCAAATAACTCAAGTATGAACTCAGCCTTACAGGTCAATGTTAGTGCCAAGAAGAAGCGCACTCCTTTTACACCATCATTAGCTGATTCCACATAGATGTTATCAGAACCAGTTCTATTAAACACTTATACAAGTAGAGCCCCCCGGACACAGTCACTGATTAATTTGCCCTTCCTCTGATCCATCAGAACGATAACCCACAAAAAAACGGATCCTGTCTGTGGAGCATACGCCTTCACTCAGTCAGCATTTGCTCAATAATCGATCAGTATTGTGAATGCCAAAAACAAAACAGGAGTGGATATAAAACAGAGATTACACGTGAATGGAATATTTGCATGTCTTCTGTGTTTTATACCCACTCCTGCTTTTGGCTACCAAATCACAAGCCAATTCTGATGGTACCATACAGGCCTTACAGCTGCTACACAGACAGGATCCATAGTGCATCTCGTTTTTCCTTCCTTCTAACAGATCAGAAGAAAGGTCAAATAAATTATGATGTCAGCTTGGCCAAAAGGCAAAATAATGGACCAGTCATGAAGTGGGGAGGGTGGTAACAGCATGAGAAGTGGTGAGGTGGAAGCAGCATGAGGATACCACAGAGTGGCCCAATGACAGGGTCTGGATTTGGCAGCAGTATGAGGAGGCCACCGAGTGGAACAATGACCGAGTCTGGAGGTGGCGGCATCAGGAGAAAGCCACCAAGTGGCACAATGACAGAGTCTGGAGGTGGCGGAATCAGGAGAAAGCCACCGAGTGGCACAATGACAGAGTCTGGAGGTGGAGGATGCAGCAGCATCATGAAAAGGCCACTGAGTGGCACAATGACAGAGTCTGGAGGTAGCAGCAATATGAGGAGGCCACCGAGTAGCACAATGACAGATTCTGGAGGTGGCGGCAGTATGAGGAGGCCACCAAGTGGCACAATGACTAAGTCTGGAGGTGGTGGCAGCATCATGTACTTTTTGTATATTTGTTGTTTCAGAATATATATTTTCCTCACACTTTCAGACATCACAGGACCTCACACAATGTCATTCGGTCAATACAGCAAAAAGAGTTTTTCAGTCACCCATCATTTTTACCAGAAAAAAAGTGGAAAGAGTGGCACAATGACAGAGTCTGTAGATGGCAGCAGTATGATGAGGCCACTGAGTGGCAAGGTGACATAGTTTGAAGGTAGCGGCAGCATCCAGAGACAACAGAGTGGCAAGGTGACATAGTGTGGAGATGGCAGCAGCAGGATACCACAGAATGGCAAGGTGATATAGTGTGGATATGGCAGCAGCAGGATACCACAGAATGGCAAGGTGACATAGTGTGGAGATGGCAGCAGCATGAGGAGACCACAGAGTGGCAAGGTGACATAATGTGGAGATGGCAGTAGCAGCAGCATCAGGAGACCACATAGTGGCAAGGTGACATAGTGGGGATAAGACATCAGCATCAGGAGGCCACAGAGTGGCAAGGTGAAATAGTGTGGAGATAGCGGCACATCCTGAGACCACAGAGTGGCAAGGTGACATAGTGTGGAGATGGTAGCAGCATGAGGAGACCACAGAGTGACAAGGTGACATAATGTTGATAAGGCAGCAGCAGCAGGATACCACAGAGTGGCAAGGTGACATAGTGTGGAGATGGCAGCAGCAGGATACCACAGAGAGGCAAGGTGACATAGTGTGGAGATGGCAGCAGCAGGATACCACAGAATGGCAAGGTGATATAGTGTGGATATGGCAGCAGCAGGATACCACAGAATGGCAAGGTGACATAGTGTGGAGATGGCAGTAGCATGAGGAGACCACAGAGTGGCAAGGTGACATAAAGTGGAGATGGCAGTAGCATCAGCATCAGGAGACCACATAGTGGCAAGGTGACATAGTGTGGATATGGCATCAGCATCAGGAGGCCACAGAGTGGCAAGATGACATTGTGTGGAGATGGCGGCAGCATCCAGAGACCACAGAGTGGCAAGGTGACATAATGTTAATATGGCAGCAGCAGCAGGATGCCACAGAGTGGCAAGGTGACATAGTGTGGAGATGGCAGCAGCAGGATACCACAGAATGGCAAGGTGAAATAGTGTGGATATGGCAGCAGCAGGATACCACAGAATGGCAAGGTGACATAGTGTGGAGATGGCAGCAGCATGAGGAGACTACAGAGTGGCAAGGTGACATAATGTGGAGATGGCAGTAGCAGTAGCAGCATCAGGAGACCACATAGTGGCAAGGTGACATAGTGTGGATATGGCAGCAGCATCAGGAGGCCACAGGGTGGCAAGGTGACATCGTTTGGAGGTGGCGGCAGCATCAGGAGGCCACAGAGTGGCAAAGTGACATAGTGTGGATGTGGCAGCAGGATGCCACAGAATGCCAAGGTGACATAGTGTGGAGATGGCAGCAGCATGAGGAGACCACAGAGTGGCAAGGTGACATACTTTGGAGATGGCAGCAGCAGCTGCATCTGGAGACCACAAAGTGACCCGGTAACAGAGTGCGGCGGTGGGTGGCAATACCAGTACCCGCTGACGAAGGTGGGTGCAAGAAGGAGCGCTTGGCATCAGATGTGTGTCATCAGTCGGGTTGCAGCATCAGAATAGTAGCTGAGGCAGGTAGCCAGAAGAAACTGGTCTCTTTTGTCAAATTGTTGGTGTGGCACCATGGATGATCTAGAATGATGCATCAGGCATTGGTGTGTGGAAATCCTGGCAGATCCACGCCTGATTCATCTTGATGCAGTGTCCCACTATGTGCTATATGTGGGCACTGTAAACAGTTGCTAAATGTCATATCAAATGTATTGTGGTATCATGCTGTAATTCCCTTTAACAGGCTGGCCGTGTCATTTACCTTTATTCGCCCCTAGGTGGTGCTGGCACCACTTATACAGGTGAAACTCAAAAAATTTGAATATCGTGCAGAGTTCATTTATTTCAGTAATGCAACTTAAAAGGTGAAACTAATATATGAGATAGACTCATTACATGAAAAGCGAGATATTTCAAGCCTTTATTTGTTATACTGTAATTTGGATGATTATGGCTTACCGCTTATGAAGCCCCAAAGTCACAATTTAAGGTACCATTTGCTCAGGGGGTATGGATTAATTAGCTAACTAGAGTGTGACACTTTGAGCCTAGAATATTGAACCTTTTCACAAAATTCAAATTTTAAGTTGCATTACTGAAATCAATGAACTTTTGCGCGATATTCAAATTTTTCAAGTTTACCTGTATATATAGCTAGGGGGGGGGGGGGGGCAAGTCAGTGTGTGTGTTGAGGATGAGAATGAAGAGAGGAGGAAGTTAATGGAGGAGGTTGAAATTAGTTTTTCCACCGAAATAATTCACAAAAGATTTTACCACATATAACTGCAGCGCTGAACGCTGAATTACATTTGTTTTTCCACTGAAATAAGTCACAAAAGATTTTACCATATATAACTGCAGCGCTGAACGCTGTATGAAATTTGTTTTTCCACCAAAATAATTCACAAAATATTTTACCGCATATAAGTGCAGTGCTTAACGCAGAATTTTTTTTCCCACCGAAATCAGTCACAAAAGATTTTACCGTATGTAAGTGCAGCGCTTAACGCTGAATACAATTTTTTTTTCCCACCAAAATACTTCTATAAAGATTTTACCACATATAATGGAGCACGGAGATGGAAAGGGTCTTCGGATTCCCCCAGCACTATACGGACGTCTCAGAAATGAACCGCTGCTCCCAACAGCAGCTTCTGGAAAGGTCATGTAGCGTCCCCGTCACCCGGCATCTATTCGCTCCGCTGAAGATTTATTTTGAAAGTATGTAGAAGCCACACGGGGCCCTCATGCTGCAGATTTATCATGGAGACATCATGGAGATTTAACAGCATATAACAGCAGCGCTGAACGCTGAATACATTTAGTTTTTCGACTGAAATACTTCTATAAAGATTTTGCCACATATAACAGCTGCACTGACTGACAAAAATACGTGGTTTCAAAAGGCAGGAAATGCTCAACCCCAAATGCAGTTGTGAATTTAGGGGGAGCAGATACTGCGCTTGTGGTCTGTCCCCAGCAAAACATGCATACAGTGGAGGATGCCAGCAGCAAATCACAAGTGCCAGAGACATCCTACACCAGATGGTAAAATTTTTAACATCAGTGTGAGGGTTTAGTCAGATGTTACTGTTTGCATCCACCACAGTAGTGCACATATTCTTGTAACTATTTACTTCCACGAACCCCTGCTACTTTGCGGGTAGGAAGGCTGCTGTGAAGCAGGTGCCCTACTCCAGGCACGTTTGGCTCCCCACCTCCCACTGCTGCCACCATGCTAAATCCCAGCCATGCTTTTAACTCAACTAACCGCCACTGACGTGAACTGAGAATGTATATTTCAGTTTGTACTGAAATAGGCCACTAAACGCTTTCAACACATCTAACCGCTGACGACGTAAACTGAAAATGCATTTTTCTGTTTGTACTTAAATAGGCCACTAAACGCTTTCAACACTTCTAACCGCCGCCAAAGTGAACTGAGAATGCATTTTTCTGCTTATACTGAAATAGGCCACTAAACGCTTTCAACACATCTAACCACTGTCGACGTAAACTGAGAATGCATTTTCCTTTTTGTACTGAAATGCAAAATAATACATATAACCGCCTCACTGACTGCTACAGTCGCTACTTCCGTGAACCCCTGCACCACTACTTCCCGGGCAGGTAGGCTGCTGCGAAGCAGGTGCTCTACCCCAGGCACGTTTGGCTCCCGACCTCCCACTGCTGCCACCCTGCTGAATCCCAGCCATGCTTTCAACACATATAACCGCCAACGTTGACAGAGAATGTATATTTCTGTTTGTACTGAAATAGGCCACTAAACGCTTTCAACACATCTAACCACCACCAACGTGAACTGAAAATGCATTTTTATGTTTGTACTAAAATAGGCCACTAAACGCATTCAACATATATAACCGCCGCCTAAGTGAACTGAGAATGCATTTTTCTGTTTGTACTGAAATAGCCCACTTAACGCTTTCAACACATATAACAAAGAATGAGGTCAGCTGACTACCTGAACATACTGAATGACCAGGTTATTCCATCAATGGATTTTTTCTTCCCTGATCTCACAGGCATATTCCAAGAGGACAATGCCAGGATTCATCGGGCTCAAATTGTGAAAGAGAGTTCAAGGAGCATGAGACATCATTTTCACATATGGATTGGCAATCATAGATTCCAGACCTTAACCCCATTGAGAATCTTTGGGATGTGCTGGAGAAGGCTTTAAGCAGCGGTCAGACTCTACCATCATCAATGCATGATCTTGGTCAAAAATGAATGCAACACTGACATTGCAGAAGCTTATCGAAACAATGCCACAGCAAATGCGTGCCGTAATCAAAGCTAAAGGTAGTCCAACAAAATATTAAAGTGTGTGACCTTTTTTCTTTTTGGTGGTGACTTATTTTTGGGACAGGCAGTGTATATAAAAGGGCCATACAAAAAAACATGGTGAAATTTAGCACTGCCCTTGTCTGAAGAAGAAAAGGTTCAGTTTCCAGAGGCGTCAAGGCTTCTTTACTATAAGAACCGTAAATTAGGGATGAGCAAACCCGAACTGTATAGTTTCGTACCGAATTTTGGGGTGTCCGTGACACGGACCCGAACCCGAACATTTTCGTAAAAGTCTGGGTTCGGGTTCGGTGTTCGGCGCTTTCTGAAAGGCTGCAAAGCAGCCAATCAACAAGCGTCATACTACTTGCCCCAAGAGGCCATCACAGTCATGCCTACTATTGGCATGGCTGTGATTGGCCAGTGCAGCATGTGACCCAGCCTCTATTTAAGCTGGAGTCACGTAGCGCCGCACGTCACTCTGCTCTGATCAGTGTAGGGAGAGGATGCAGCTGCTGCTGTTAGGGCGAGTTAGGCACTAGACAGGGATTTACTCAGCAAAAACACTTAATGAAGTGATCGATCTACAGCTGTGAATCATTCATCTTCTGCTATTCAATTGCTCACTGTTTTTAGGCTGCCCAGAGCGTTTTTCAGTCACTTTTTTCTGAAGTGATCGGAGGCCATTTTGCGTCTTGTGGTGCGCCAGCACAAGCTGCCACCAAGTCCATTTAACCATCAATAGTGTGTTTTATTTTTGCTATATCCTACATCAGGGGCTTGGCTGTGCTTGCTATTTTATTGAGGGGTGAAATACAATTGCCAAAATAGCAGTACCCTAAATCTAGTGTTTCAGCTGTGGCTAGCCAATTGTAATACTGTCTGCTGTCTGGCAAAGGATATATTTTTGTTCTGGGTTGAAATACAATTCCCAACTTAGCAATTCCCTAAATCAGTGGTTTCTGCTGTATCAGGCCAAGTTTAAATCGATCCATAAAAGGGTATATTAGATTGAAGGTGCTGATAGGGTCATCCTCAATAACTTCACACGCTTCCGTGCATTTCCAAGTCTAATTCTGTCCGTAAAAGAGATACCTGTCATCCAGGGCCTAAATACTAGGCCTACAATTTATATTCAGCTAAATCTGTCGTTACTGCTGTGCCTGTATTAGTGTAATGCGGTACCTAAATAGATAGCCAGATAGTGTTAGGTGTCTGTAAAAAAAGGCCTGAAAATTAATTCAATACATTGGGCCAAATATATTTTTTCTTATTGTAGTGAACGGTAACAATGAGGAAAACATCTAGTAAGGGACGCGGACATGGTCGTGGTGGTGTTAGTGGACCCTCTGGTGCTGGGAGAGGACGTGGCCGTTCTGCCACAGCCACACGTCCTAGTGAACCAACTTACCTCAGGTCCCAGTAGCCGCCAGAATTTACAGCGATATTTGGTGGGGCCCAATGCCGTTCTAAGGATGCTAAGGCCTGAGCAGGTACAGGCATTAGTCAATTGGGTGTCCGCCAGTGGATCCAGCACGTTCACATTATCTCCCACCCAGTCTTCTGCAGAAAGCGCACAGATGGCGCCTCAAAACCAAGCCCATCAGTCTGTCACATCACCCCCATGCATATCAGGGAAACTGTCTGAGCCTCAAGTTATGCAGCAGTCTCTTATGCTGTTTGAAGACTCTGCTGGCAGGGTTTCCCAAGGGCATCCACCTAGCCCTTCCCCAGCGGTGGAAGACATAGAATGCACTGACGCACAACCACTTATGTTTGATGATGAGGACATGGGAATACCACCTCAGCACGTCTCTGATGATGACGAAACACAGGTGCCAACTGCTGCGTCTTTCTGCAGTGTGCAGACTGAACAGGAGGTCAGGGAGGAAGACTGGGTGGAAGACTATGCAGGGGATGATGAGGTCCTAGACCCCACATGGAATGAAGGTTGTGCCACTGACTTTCAGAGTTCGGAGGAATAGGCAGTGGTGAGACCGAGCCAACAGCGTAGCAAAAGAGGGAGCAGTGGGCAAAAGCAGAACACCCGCCGCCAAGAGACTCCGCCTGCTACTGACCGCCGCCATCTGGGACCGAGCACCCCAAAGGCAGCTTCAAGGAGTTCCCTGGCATGGCACTTCTTCAAACAATGTGCTGACGACAAGACCCGAGTGGTTTGCACGCTGTGCCATCAGAGCCTGAAGCGAGGCATTAACGTTCTGAACCTTAGCACAACCTGCATGACCAGGCATCTGCATGCAAAGCATGAACTGCAGTGAAGTAAACACCTTAAAAACAAGGAAGTCACTCAGGCTCCCCCTGCTAACTCTTCTGCTGCTGCCGCCTCGGCCTCTTCCTCCGCCTCTGGAGGAACGTTGGCACCTGCCGCCCAGCAAACAGAGGATGTACCACCAACACCACCACCTCCGTCACCAAGCATCTCAACCATGTCACACGGCAGCGTTCAGCTCTCCATCTCACAAACATTTGAGAGAAAGCGCAAATTCCCACCTAGCCACCCTCTATCCCTGGCCCTGAATGCCAGCATTTCTAAACTACTGGCCTATGAAATGCTTTCATTCAGGCTGGTGGACACAGACAGCTTCAAACAGCTCATGTCGCTTGCTGTCCCACAGTATGTTGTTCCCAGCCGCCACTACTTCTCCAAGAGAGGCGTGCCTTCCCTGCACAACCAAGTATCCGATAAAATCAAGTGTTCACTGCGCAACGCCATCTGTGGCAAGGTCCACCTAACCACAGATACGTGGACCAGTAAGCACGGCCAGGGACGCTATATCTCCCTAACTGCACACTGGGTAAATGTAGTGGCGGCTGGGCCCCAGGCGGAGAGCTGTTTGGCGCACGTCCTTCCACCGCCAAGGATCGCAGGGCAACATTCTTTGCCTCCTGTTGCTTCCTCCTCCTCTTCTTCCACCTGCTCATCCAGTCAGCCACACACCTTGACCACCAACTTCAGCACAGCCCGGGGTAAACGTCAGCAGGCCATTCTGAAACTCATATGTTTGGGGGACAGGCCCCACACCGCTCAGGAGTTGTGGCGGGGTATAGAACAACAGATCGACGAGTGGTTGCTGCCGGTGAGCCTCAAGCCCGGCCTGGTGGTGTGCGATAATGGGCGAAATCTCGTTGCAGCTCTGGGACTAGCCGGTTTGACGCACATCCCTTGCCTGGCGCATGTGCTGAATTTGGTGGTGCAGAAGTTCATTCACAACTACCCCGACATGTCAGAGCTGCTGCATAAAGTGCGGGCCGTCTGTTCGCGCTTCCAGCGTTCACATCCTGTCGCTGCTCGCCTGTCTGCGCTACAGCGTAACTTCGGCCTTCCCGCTCACCGCCTCATATGCGACGTGCCCACCAGGTGGAAAATCCACCTTGCACATGCTGGACAGACTGTGCGAGCAGCAGCAGGCCATAGTGGAGTTTCAGCTGCAGCACGCACGGGTCAGTCGCACTGCGGAACAGCACCACTTCACCACCAATGACTGGGCCTCCATGCGAGACCTGTGTGCCCTGTTGCGCTGTTTCGAGTACTCCACCAACATGGCCAGTGGCGATGACGCCGTTATCAGCGTTACAATATCACTTCTATGTCTCCTTGAGAAAACACTTAGGGCGATGATGGAAGAGGAGGTGGCCCAGGAGGAGGAGGAAGAGGGGTCATTTTTAGCACTTTCAGGCCAGTCTCTTAGAAGTGACTCAGAGGGAGGTTTTTTGCAACAGCAGAGGCCAGGTACAAATGTGGCCAGCCAGGGCCCACTACTGGAGGACGAGGAGGATGAGGAGGAGGTGGAGGAGGATGAGGATGAAGCATGTTCACAGCGGGGTGGCACCCAACGCAGCTCGGGCCCATCACTGGTGCGTGGCTGGGGGGAAACGCAGGACGATGACGATACGCCTCCCACAGAGGACAGTTTGTCCTTACCTCTGGGCAGCCTGGCACACATGAGCGACTACATGCTGCAGTGCCTGCGCAACGACAGCAGAGTTGCCCACATTTTAACGTGTGCAGACTACTGGGTTGCCACCCTGCTGGATCTCCGGTACAAAGACAATATGCCCACCTTACTTCCTGCACTGGAGCGTGATAGGGAGATGCGCGAATACAAGCGCACATTGGTATACGCGCTACTAAGAGCATTCCCAAATGTCACAGGGGAACAAGTGGAAGCCCAAGGCCAAGGCAGAGGAGGAGCAAGAGGTCGCCAAGGCAGCTGTGTCACGGCCAGCTCCTCTGAGGGCAGGGTTGGCATGGCAGAGATGTGGAAAAGTTTTGTCAACACGCCACAGCTAACTGCACCACCACCTGATACGGAACGTTTTAGCAGGAGGCAACATTTCACTAACATGGTGGAACAGTACGTGTGCACACCCCTCCACGTACTGACTGATGGTTTGGCCCCATTCAACTTCTGGGTCTCCAAATTGTCCACGTGGCCAGAGCTAGCCTTTTATGCCTTGGAGGTGCTGGCCTGCCCGGCGGCCAGCGTTTTGTCTGAACGTGTATTCAGCACGGCAGGGGGCGTCATTACAGACAAATGCAGCCGCCTGTCTACAGACAATGTGGACAAGCTGACGTTCATAAAAATGAACCAGGCATGGATCCCTACAGGCCCTGTCCGTCCCTTGTCCAGATTAGACATTAACTACCTCCCCTTAACCATATATTATTGTACTCCAGGGCACTTCCTCATTCAATCCTATTTTTATTTTCATTTTGCCATTATATTGCGAGGCTACCCAAAGTTGAATGAACCTCTCCTCTGCCTGGGTGCCGGGGCCTAAAAATATCTGACAGTGGCCTGTTCCAGTGTTGGGTGACATGAAGCCTGATTCTCTGCTATGACATGAAGCCTGATTCTCTGCTATGGGACCTCTCTCCTCTGTCTGGGTGCCGGGCCTAAAAATATCTGACAATGGACTGTTCCAGTGTTGGGTGACATGAAGCCTGATTCTCTGCTATGACATGAAGACTGATTCTCTGCTATGGGAAAGTAAGAAAACAGTGCAAATTGTGTTATACATCGACTGCTCACAGCATGTGCAATTGTGATTTTCTTACTTTCAGCCTGAAATGCACCATTTATTAAATGAAATTATTAAATGAAAAGTACTTAAAAAAGTCTATTGGCATCCAGGTTATAAATTGTTTAATTAAAATTGAATAAATGATGGAGATATAATTAGTCTGATTTTCATTTCTAGATCCGTTTCCAGTTGGTGCTCCCTAGTCCACGTTGCCTAGAAGATAACATCAGCAAGAGTTGTCCCTTCTGCAGCAGGGATGGCAAACTCAGCCTGCTCCTACAGCAGGGGGGGGCAAGAGGGCACAGAGTGGCTTGGGCCACTTAACTGCTCATTTGCATATAGATAAAAAAATAAAAAATTCTCTCCAGAATGAAGCAATGGTACTATTATGATGATCTAAACAAGCCCTACAAAGCATTGTGCCTGGATTAAAAGGGAATTTCCTGCTGACAGTCTCCCTTTAAATATCTGTTCTAATGCAATAGTAAAGGTTAGCAAGAAGGGAATTGAGTACAACTATAGAGTATAACTTATTAGGAATAAAATACTGTATTATAACATGATTTTCCTGGTTTAGAATAATAAAACTTATTTATTTAAAGTGTAAGGGTCCATTCACACGTCCGTTGTTTCTTTCCTGATCTGTTCCGTTTTTTGCGGAACAGATCAGGACCAGTTCAGGACCCATTCATTTTCAATGGGTCCTGGAAAAAATCGTTGTTCCGTTCCGCATGTCCGATTAAATATAAAACTTGTCCTATACTTTTCCACAAAAATCGGATCCTGGTACAATACAAAGTCAATGGTTCCGCAAAAAACGGATGACATTCGTATGTCATTACGTATGTCATCCGTTTTATGCGGAATCCGTTCCTGGAAATTAAATCCTGCCCACAGAAATCACTTATTCACTTTTTTTTTCAATTTTTTTTCAAAGAAATCCAAACTACTTTATTTGCTTTGTGAAATTTATACATGTTCCGTTTTTTGCGGATCCGCAAAAAACGTATGACATACGGATGACATACGGAAACATTTTCAGGAACAACGATCCGCAAAAAACGGACCGAAATTCGGGATATAGAAAAATACTGACGTGTGAATGTAGCCTTACTGTCATTTTTCAGCCAAATAAATCAGTTCTAGCACATGTTACTGCTGCTGCAGAATTATGCATAAAGCAATCTTTAGTTTCTTCACATACCACTATTTTCCTTGAGCTTTCCCTCAGTTACCTCTTTTTTAAACCCTCTGCCAAAACTACCTTGCCTCACTTACCATACACACTTGCTTTAGCCAGCAGCTTCCTGCCAGCCAATGAGATTGGATTACTGAGAGACACGCCTCCTCACTCTGAAGCCTAGCAGTATCTACACACAGCATGCAGTGTGGAGGACCGCCCCTCTATCATCTGTTTACACTGAGTTGGAAACAGAAAAGACATAGCAACACTGTTTTAGAAGGACCAATGGAAAGGGATAGGGTGCATTAATGAAAGCTGTTATTAGGAGGTAATTACAAATCTTTTGGCAATTATTGACAGACTAAGGATCCATTCAGACGTCCGTAGTGTTTTGCGGTCCGCAGATTGCAGATGGCAAAACACTGTCACCGCACATGGCTGGCACTATATCAAGGATTCCTATTCTTGTCCGCAACTGAGGACAAGAAGAGGACATGCTCTATTTTTTGGGCGGAGCCGCGGACCGGATGTTTGAAGCCGTGGACCGGAAATGCAGATGCGGACAGCACACTGTGTTATGTCCGCATCTTTTCCTGCAAATTCCTAAGATACATCTTCAATATCTTTGCTTCCTACCATTTAATACAAACTAAACACAGGGACACAATTCTCTTCAAGAGAGATATTTGATACACTTATAGCTGGAGAAAATGCCTCTATAGATCATACGTAACACAAAAAACTAAAAAATCCACACAAAACATGTTGTTTTGTATATGTCAAACACAAACAGGGGAAGTATGCTGACAAAAGGTAGGTTGACTTGCAAATATTTTTGCGTCTCCAAATTGTTGTTTGCGGTACTGGACAGCAGTCAGACAGCCCCTGAGCTGAATATGGAAGAATTATAGTCACAGATACACACCACCTGATTTGTAAAGTGGATGCCTCATTTAAAGGGAAAATATCCTGTTTTCTTAAGCAAAGCAGAAAGAGATTATTTTCTGCCTGCTGGATTAAAATACCAAGATGAAGACTGATGTTATAATGTGAATAAATGACTTGAATGGACAGAGTAATGAAAATAATGAAACAGTACACAAAGTTCAGGAGATTGATCATTATGTTGGAATTAAACCCTGTTGTAGGAGTGATCATACATCATTTTTTTGTTCCATTTCACTGGCAACCTTTGTATCTTTATCATTCATTTTCTAGATGAGCTGAAGCATTGTGAACATAAATAATCCTTGTGATCTTATTATCAACTGCATTGATTTTTCCAATATTTCCTTTCAGAGATTGTTTATTTGATGTGATTGCTTCTTCCTTTATTTGGACCTTCTACAGTATGCTCAAGATTTGGTGGAAAATGTTTCTATAAACTCAAGTTTGCACTCCCACTAATAGTGCCTTGGCTAGTTGTCTTCTCCCTAGCTCTATCCTGGACTAGCAGGCTGCCTGCCTATTGGAAACTTTATAGGAATACTTCCATTCCCATTGCTAATTCTTCAAGGAATTAAACATTGGCCATTTCCGTTTATCTGAATATCAAGAATTGGTTAATTTCTTGATTCCGATATATATGATGGTTTATGCCGTTGTTTTTACAGTCATAATTATCACAGTTGGAACCATCATCTCACCTCTGTGTATGCATATGAGAAGGATGAAATAAGTTTGGCTGTAACAAGTCAGGAGTAAGTCAAGGTATCGCCAGCTAAAACCGTCAATCTCCTATTGATACTGTACTTAACATTCTATGGGGCTCTTGATGTAATATTTAAAGTGATATTGATAACTTATCTTCAGGATCGGTAATTAATATTGCAACACCCCCGCTTCCCCACAATCAGATGTTTCTTGTGGCCTCCATCACAGGAACTAACCTTGACTAGAGCAGGAAGAACAGCTCCATTCAAAATGTTGTGCAATATGGCTCACCTGAAATGGTGAATCCTACAGCGCTGTAAAGAAGTATCACCTACGGTTCTTCAGCGTGTTGACGAAAACTGGATTAAATGCTTAACTATGTGTATGTGCCAGATGGGTGGACACATAGAACAAGTCATGTAAAGCACTTTAGGAAAATATGACTTCTCTTAACTCACAAACTTGTAAAGAAAGGTCAGATAACACTTCCAGTGTGTTTCTGAGTAAATTCTAGCCAAGGCTGATATATGACATGACCCCCTTCTCTTTGGAAAACTTGAACTGAATTCAATATGGTAGATGTCAAAATGGTGGGCAAAAACGTTTCTTCCACCAAATAATGCAGCCTCCAACCCAATTAATACTTTTGCACATTGGAAGTAAATTTTCAGCAAATTACACCACAGTAAAGGGTATGGTCTGGGAAAACAGGTATTTTCCTCCCAGCGTGTGCTGCTGGGCTGATTTGCAGCCAGGTGGGGTCAAACACCGGACTGGATCTTAAGTGCCGATCTGGGTTTTGGCAGCAACTAGCTGTCCTTAAAAGACAGCTGGGCTCAGCAGCAAGGTGTGTGTGATGGGATCTGAGGCTTGCACCGTGCTGGAGGGCTGAGACCCGAAACAGGCCCCCTAGAAGCCTGCTATGGACTGCTGGAGGTAGAACTGCCAACAAGGTGATTTTTGCTATGTGGACTTTCCATTGTGTGTGAACTAACACCAAGACTGCAAAGTGACATTTTGTTTTTGCCTTATGTGTGAATAAACATGGAAGTTTGATTTAAGAACTGGTAATTTGCCTCTGTACTGTGTCCGCATACCCTGTCTATATATCAAAACCCCAGAGATCTGGTTTCAAAATGTTGCAAAATTGGGTTTTGGAATGCCCAAAAAACTACAACATTTTGCATTTTTCTGCCACTAATTCCACTACCACTCATTCCAGATTTGAATAGTGGGTGGGCAGGTGAGAGTAGTTAGGCTGTAGAGCAAATTTATGCCAGAGTTAACAACTTTTTAAAAAGAGATGGGGTAGAAAGCAGAGTAATTTCTAAAAAAGAAGTTTTACACTTAAAGATTCGGCACATTTATCAAACCGTGCAACACTTGATACATCTGATGCAAATTAAAGCAAAACAGACTCCTGCAAAACAAACTGTAAAAATCCTCCAAACACAATAAACTGCAAGTGAGGTTTTATGTGTTTTGTGTAAAACAATGTGAAAGGTCTTGTGTCATCTCCTCATGATAGTTTTTAATTAGCCATGTCCTTGATTAGAAGGATAGTTTAGTACTTTTTGGCTATGGGAACCTTGGCAATGGAATTGTTTTCATTGCATTGGCTGTATTATGGGAGTAAAGATTTAAAAAAAAAAAAAAAAACACGTGAAATTGATATTGATTAAAAATTCTGCTCTGTTTCTTTCTGTAGCCTGCATGTATTCTCATACATTGCAGGCTGCTCAGTCCCGTACAGGTTGAAATCTGCCAGATGATTTCTCTGATGACTAGTTCTGTAGTTCCTCTGCTGCAATCCCTTTTGATTTATATTTATTTTATTTAGACATGTCAGCTTTATGAGCATTCAAAGAATGGGGCTACAGACTAAGCCATCAGATCACTAGTCCAGGGTGTCCTGTAGAGCAGCGTGGAACACCTGCTGTCTGCTTGTATGTGGCAACTGTGTTCTGCCCTTGAATAGACTCCTGCCCCATCCTCCCATGCCACTGCCCTCTCAACAACAACATACGGTATACCCATAAGTCCTCCCTACCCCCGTGCGGCCTTACACAGGCTGACACAGAGCCTGTAGCGTCATCCCTCCCTTGCCCTTGCATCTTACAGCTGGTAGCTAGGAAGACAGGGGCGGTAGGGGAAAGGCTAAAGAGAGTGTAGATGGACACAGGACCGTATTGCACAGGACCGTATTAAACCAGTCTTTTACTCCCCACTCCCCATGGCTACCCTCAACTGAATTCCTGGAATAAGTCTGAAGACTGAATTTTTTTTTATTCCTTTATGACAGATGTCCAGCCATCTATAGAAAGACTAGACAGTCTATAGATGTGCTACATTTATCTAACTGTCTCATTCCAGGTGTTAAATGGGGGTGTTGCCATTACACTTAGAGAAGCTCTCTCTGCAGTTGCTGCACCCTGTCCATTTTGATAAATTTTTGGAGAAGTCAGGCAGGATCACGTTTTCACTGCCTGGCCCTGTCAAACAAAGTGCATAAGGCGCGCCAATTGCAGAGAAAGCAGAGCCTCTATGAGTAACAGCAACACCCCGATTATTCCTAGAAGCTCATTTGAATATATTAAAACTTCATTTTTCTCATTAATGTGGGCACATATGAACATGGGTACAACACAGATGCCTTCAGCTGCCAAGCGCACATGCAACAGGTCAGCCAGTGTCCATAGGTACAAATCTGCTGAAAGATGCACTGTAAACCAAAATTCTGGTGCGTTTAGATTAGCAAATCCCCCACGGTATGCGCGTATGGCCACCTAAAGAATTGTGTGGGGACTTATAGTACTTTATATACCTCCTTTACCTATGAGACAGAAGTTTTTTACTGCACAAAAAATTCTTCTATTGCATTCTGTATTACACGAATCATGGCACCATACGGTGCATAGCGCGCACCACTGACAAAGTTCTTGCTTCGTCATACAGCGCCATGCACATGGTTCTATGTCCATCCTTCACATCGCTTATTGCTTTTCTGAGCTGCAATAAGGATGGAGCACCGAGGACTCTGTGACCTTTTTTTCATAGAAAAAATTCTATGTGAATTGAGAACATGCACAAGCACATCATTGGGAGCTCATGGGATGTTGAGTTGCCGTACGGTCTTGTCATCTCATGTAGCGTTTTAATGAGTACATTTGTAAGTTAACAGAATGTTGTGATGTCATATGATTTTGTGATGTCATGTGACATTTTGATGACATGTGGGGTGACTGCAGTTCTAAAACGTTTTACCAGTTTCAACAGAAAAAAGGGGAGGCAATAGTGGCAAATGCCATAAAGTAATAAAAGAAGAGTCAGCATTCCAATTCTCCCTAGTGGGCTTCGTAAAATGGGTTGTGCATTGCTTAGATATTGATAACCTATCCTATGTTTAAGAATTTTTCTATTTATGTCAGGTAGACAGATCTTCACTATAAAGGGGTTATCCGATGAAAAATATTACCGGTAATTTACAATTATTTAAGAAAATGCTTTAACCTGCAGATATTCCAGGAATAATGTTAGTATAGTGCCACCTGTTTTCTCTGTTGAACAGCCTTTCTATGTCCACCTCAGTAACTGTATCAGTATGGACCCACAAGATCTGTTTTTCCTCTTTCTGCTGCTCTTGGTATGTGGAGGAATTTCTGATGTTGTAAGTCATTTGTAGTCTTCTCTTCTAAGACAGACAGAGAGACTGCATTACTGTAATTGCATTTGCTAAGGATGTCCTCTGGCAAGCAGAGAAGACGCTGCTTCAGAAGCATCTGGATAATCATAAAAGGGAACCCTCCACATGCGAGTCCATCTCAGCATGTTTACTGAGGCGGACACAGAAAGTCTGCTCTAAAGAAACAGAAGGTGGCACTATAATAACATTAGTATATCAACAGACATGAACAATTTTTAAACGAGCTAACAAAAATGTCATAATAATGTGCTGGATTTAACTACGACATGATTTAACCCCTTTATGGTTTGGTGTTCCAAATTCAAGATGTGATGACTACTGTTTTCCAATAAGTTATAATGGGAATCATGAAGAACTGTGAAAGACGTGGAGTCCTGTGCTCATAGCTTTTAACAAATTGTGAACTAAGGGCTATATTACGCTGCCCGATCTTCGGGCAGGGCAAGCAACATACAGTATGACAATAAATGCATCGATTTGCACTCTTTTGCATTAGCCTATTGCTGATGCATGTATATGGGGGAGGAATGATTGGTACCGCAACTTGAATAGGAACTGTGCTGCAGGAAGCTTGGATGGCTACTACACAATGGATGGAGCTTTCTGTTTCAGGCTCCATCTGCTGTGTTGTTTCTGGTGCCATTGCCTTCCACCAGTGGCAGATCAATGGGGGTGCCGGTGGATGGCCTAGGCCTGTGATGGCTAACCTCTGGCACTCCTGCGGTGGTAACAAAAATTACAACTCCCAAGGTGCAAACTTGCTTGGCTGTTGTCAGAACTCCACAGAAATAAATGGAGCATGCTGGGAGTTGTAGTTTCACCACAGCTGGAGGTTAGCCATCACTGACCTAGGTCATCAGTATATAGAAATCAGATAACCCCTGTAATGCAGTATATAAAGAAAACATCCTTTCAATGGATTTGAAATTCCAGTAACTGCATGATAGATAAGAATCAAATAGCTCAACAATTCATGTTCACACATAAGCGTGGACTGAGGTAACAAATCCTTTTTTTTGCATTTTGTTTCACATCAACTTGCATATTATTCAAATCTAGCAACTGGATTCTGCTTCCCAAATAATTTGCATTAGGCAAGAAGGATTAGTGGAAGAAAATTCCATTATGGTTACCTTGCAAATCTATGCTTTGTGTTATAAGCTGCGGTGCCAGGTGCTCGTACATTATTGTTTTTCCATGCACGATAATTAAGGTGTGGTATGCCAATTTTGAGGGAAATTGTAGGCCTCAAAAATCCAGCAGAAGACATCTCATTTGGACAGACTATGTCCATACTGTATGACCTTTTAGTGCATATATACTTCATTTGAATTAGTGCCATGTATTAATTGTAGCCTTGCTACAGAGAAAATGTTTCCCACCAGTAATAACGACTGATAGCCAGGAGTTATTGATCTCATCATTCATTTTCATAAGGGGTTAACATGGTGACATAACCTCTTTGCAATATGTACACAGGTAATATCAATAAACTATTGGAAACAGTGACCAGGGGGGTAGAGGTTTCGGTGCGTGCAGAACACCACCAGGATTTTTCATTTCGTGGTGATGCCCCTTTGCACATACCACACCCTTTATATAGCAGACTCCACCCCTTTACCGATGCACTTCTTCAAAACATACTTTTTTTACCCGTAGGCCCCACCCCATTTACTGTTGCAGCCCCGCCTCTCAGTTTGTGTCCACGTGCTGGAGCTGTATCAATTGACGAGCCCTGGGACAACACACAATTGAGGCTGCTCTACCTTTCCTGGCTCCCAGGAGAGTTGCCAACTCTTTCAGGAGTCCAGGAAGGTCTGTTCTGACCTAATACCTAGGCTGAAGTGTGAGGCTCACGAGAAAATATGGCTATGGTTGTCTGTATTTATCAACTTCACCTGATATCTATCAGACAGTTCAACTCCACTGCCAGGACTGTATGAGGAATCCAGATGAGGTTTATTTCCAGGCTGAATACTTTAATTATTCACAAACAGTAGATGAAAAGATGATTTTTAGATGAAAAATTAATCAAGGCAGCAAAGGAGGTAATATGGACAACCACAATACATTAGGAAGTGCCTTGTATTTTTGTGCAGAAAATCTGTAGGGTTAAAGGTACGACCACGCGGCGTGGTCATATCACGGCTGCGACGCGGATGCTGCGTTCGAGTATTGCATTGCCAAACGGGCCACAGCAGGCTCTAGTTAAACTAATGAAGACTGCGCTGTTCAGCGGGTATGTATTGTTAATAGCTGTGCAGTTTTAAAGGTGCTGCATGGCCATTTATAATACGGACGCCCCTGACGAAGCGTGGAGCGAAACCCGGGTCGGGCAGGATTGTAAAGATTGCTCTGACTGTTTACTTTTGTGTTATGTTTGTGAGTATATTAAACCTTTTATACGCAGATTTTGCAAGCGGTGCTTTACTATTAAAGCGATTAAATGTTTTTTAGCGGTGGTGAAAAGAAGACCAAATACAGTGGGATGCGAAAGTTTGGGCAACCTTGTTAATCGTCATGATTTTCCTGTATAAATCGTTGGTTGTTACGATAAAAAATGTCAGTTAAATATATCATATAGGAGACACACACAGTGATATTTGAGAAGTGAAATGAAGTTTATTGGATTTACAGAAAGTGTGCTATAATTGTTTAAACAAAATTAAGCAGGTGCATAAATTTGGGCACCACAAAAAAGAAATGAAATCAATATTTAGTAGATCCTCCTTTTGCAGAAATTACAGCCCCTAAACGCTTCCTGTAGGTTCCAATGAGAGTCTGGATTCTGGTTGAAGGTATTTTGGACCATTCCTCTTTACAAAACATTTTTAGTTCATTCAGCTTTGATGGTTCCGAGCATGGACAGCTCTCTGTAAGTCACACCACAGATTTTCAATTATATTCAGGTCTGGGGACTGAGATGGCCATTCCAGAGCATGGAACTTGTTCCTCTGCATAAATGCCTTAGTGGATTTTGAGCAGTGTTTAGGGTCGTTGTCTTTTTGAAAGATCCAGCCCCGGCGCAGCTTCAGCTTTGTCACTGATTCCTGGACATTGGTATCCAGAATCTGCTCATACTGAGTAGAATCCATGCATCCCTCAACTTTGCCAAGATTCCCAGTCCCTGCATTGGCCACACAGCCCCACAGCATGATGGAACCACCACCATATTTTACTGTAGGTAGCAGGTGTTTTTCTTGGAATGCTGTGTTCTTTTTCCTCCGTGCATAACGCCCCTTGTTAAGGCCAAATAACTCAATTTTAGTTTGATCAGTCCACAGCAGCTTATTCCAAAATGAAGCTGGCTTGTCCAAATGTGCTTTAGCCCACCTCAAGCGGCACTTTTTGTGCTGTGGCAGGAGAAAAGGCTTCCTCTGCATCACTCTCGCATACAGCATCTCCCTGTGTAAAGTGCACTGAATGGTTAAACGATGCACAGTGACTCCATCTGCAGAAAGATGGTGTTGTAGGTCTTTGGTGCTGGTCTGTAGGTTGACTCTGACTGTTCTCACCATTCGTCGCTTCTGTCTATCCGAGATGTTTCTTGGTCTGCCACTTCGAGCCTTAACTTGAACTGAGCCTGTGGTCTTCCATTTCCTCAATATGTTCCTAACTGTGGAAACAGACAGCTGAAATCTCTGAGACCGCTTTCTGTATCCTTCCCCTAAACCATGATGGTGAACAATCTTTGTCTTCAGGTCATGTGAGAGTTGTTTTGAGACCCCCATGTTGCTACTCTTCAGAGAAAATTAAGAGAAGGGAAACTTACAATTGACCCCCTTAAATACTCTTTCTCCTAATTGGATTCACCTGTGTATGTAGGTCAGGGGTCACTGAGCTTACCAAGCCAATTTGAGTTCCAATAATTAGTTCTAAAGGTTTTTATCAATAAAATGACAACAGTGCCCAAATTTATGCACCTGCCTAATTTTGTTTAAACAATTATAGCACACTTTCTGTAAATCCAATAAACTTCATTTCACTTCTCAAATATCACTGTGTGTGTCTCCTATATGATATATTTAACTGACATTTTTTATCATAACCAACGATTTATACAGGAAAATCATGACGATTAACAAGGTTGCCCAAACTTTCGCATCCCACTGTATAAGAAGGGAAGCCTTGGAGTTTGTGTGATGTGCCTGTTGTGCTGCGGTTGTGAGTACAATCACGCAGGAATGGTTGCTGGTGATTTATATTACTTCACTATTTGCGTATTTTCTGACATCTCACAGGAGCCCTGGATCCGTGATAGTGGGACCTGATAAATTGCTTATGTCTCCGTAATTGGATGGGTCAAGTTTGAAGAGGATTATTCTTCTGGAAAGGGAACGCGCGGTCCCTCAAAAATGCATTAATAGTACAGACCCACTGAACAGTGCCGTCTTCATTAATAAGAGTCTACTGCTATTAGAGTTCACTGCTGTGTGCTGTCCTCATTTTCTATAGACAGCACACAAACCCATTGATTTAAATGTGTCTGTTCACATTTCAATATTTTTAAAATCACAGACATGCACTACTTTGATCCGTGATGCAGACCAAGCACGCCCATAGAAGTCTATGGGTCCGTGAAAATCAAGTTTCTTTGTGCATCCGTTTTTCACTGAAGACTAATAGGAGATTCTTTGGAAATTAATTTTCAGCTGAGCAACGTCAGTGAATTACGGATGACACACAGATGGTAAAAACTGACACATGGACCAACCACGGATCCTTCATGGACATCTTCATGGATGAAACACGCACGCTTTTTTTTCACGGATGTGTCACTGACACAGAAATGTGGACGAGGCCTTAGGCTACATGCACACGATAGTGAAAAACGGACATGTGATGGACTTTTTTTTAACGGTCATCACACGTCCTTTTTAAGATCAACGGTAGTCTATGGGCTTATTCACACAGCAGTTTTTTTGACGGCCAGTGAATAACTGACGTAAAAAAATAGAACATGTTCTATCTTGTCCATTTTTCACTGACTACCCCGACACAATTGAATGGGTCCATTTTAACGTCTGTTTCTCAGAAAAAAACTACAGTTTAAAATGAACAGTTTATCCGTTTTAGCAGACTTTCTTTCACTGTCTTGTGCATGTAGCCTAGCTTACATCAGAGTTCAGTCTTTCCGGAAAGGACGGATTTGGCACAAAACTGAGCTGAACAGAGCCTACGGACCCCATAGACTATAATGGGGCCCGTTAGGTTTCCGCTTCAAAAATCTTCCTTTGAAACCTAACGGACACCATTATAGTCTATAAGGTCTATAGGGTTCATACGTTCTGTTATGTGCCAAATCTGTCCTTTCTGTTCTCCTGCTCCTATAACGGAGCAGGAGAACAGAAAGGCTGAGCGCCGAGCAGTGGTGTAGCATGGGTTGCCAGCACCCGAGGCAAGCATTGTATTGCGCCCCCCCCCCCCCCCCCAATCTGTGGACATGCCCCTTTCTACAGATAATGTAGTAGATGTCACCTGCAATCCAATATAAAACTACAAATAACACAGTGATAACTCTGTGAGTACAGATGTAGTAGATGGGTCTGAGGCCCCAGAATTCAAAGTGTGACCTGAAGTCTGGGGCTAGAATGCGGCAGTGTGGGCCATATTCTCAATCCACCCCCCAACTCTACCGTGAAACAAATATGTGGATGGACATTATTATATACAGTAGAATACAGCACCACATACCTCATTCATCCAGTGACATCTCCTGTGATATAGACTTTCCTCAATGTCTTCATTCGGAGACAAGACCGCCATGATACCTTCTTTCATCCGCGTCTCGTCTCTACAGAGTTTAACAGAAAACATTTTTAGATTTCTCACTTTACTATCATCCTCTACTATCATTATACACAGGGGGCCATTATATATCATAATAATACAGAGGGGCCATTGGGGGCCATTATATATTATAATAGGGGTTATTATATATACTATCTAGTTGAAGGACCCTGCTTCGCACTGGTATATTTAATCTATTTAATTTAATGCTTGTGTGTGTCGTTAAAAGATATTGACAGTATCCACTATAACAGTGACCTTCACAGCCCCCACCCCTTAATATTGACACCTCCCACAGTAACCCGTCTCTTTAAAATGGGACCTCCACAGCAGCCCATCCCCTTAACTTTAACCTTTAAAGCAGCCTGCCCCTTTAACAGTGAGTTCCACAGCACCCCACCCCCTTGACAGTGATCTCCACAGGGGCCTGCCCCGTTAACAGTGACCTCTACAGCACCCGCCCCTTAACACTGACCATAAGTTGCAGTCCCCTTAACTGACCTCCACCATTTCCAGTCCCCTTAACAGAGACCTCCACAAAGACTGCCCCTTTAACAGTGACAGTACCCCGCTCCCTTAACAGTGGCCTTCACTGTACCCCGCTCTCTTAACAGTCACCTCAAAATACCCTGCTGCCCCTTTAATAGTGGCCTCCACAGTCCCTTCCTCCATTGAGTGTGACCTCCACAGTGGCCTGCCCCCTTAACAGTAACATCCACAGTACCCTTTATTAGTGACCTCCACAGTACCCATCTCGTTAACAGTGATTTCCACAACACCCCCTTAACAATGGCCTCTACAGTAATCTGCCCCTTAACACTGACCTCCATAGTGGACCGTCCCCTTAACTGTGACCTCCAAAGCAGCCTGCCCATAGGGTAGCCAGAGGTTCAGTTTTAGGCCGGACAGTCCGTCTTTCAGACTCCCCAGTGGCGTTGCGAGGGGGGTGCGGGCCGCACCGGGTGACACCAGCCGCACTAGGTGACACCAGTCTTCAAAAGCGCAGAGCGCTCAGGCGGCTCAGCAGCAACAGTGCACTGACGTCACATGCAGCGCTGCCCTGCAGATTTGTGGCGGAGAGGAAGAGAAACTCTGAGGAGCGCTGTTGAGTGCCGAATGCACAGGTACTGGTAGTAGTCGACTCGCTCATTGTACTAGCTGGCCAAGACTGTGCTGTTGCTGTGGCCGGGCCAGGGACTAGGGGAGGGAGTGAATTTATTGCTAAAACTGAAAGGGGGCAAGGTCAAGGAACAAGTCTGCTGTGATTGTGAAACTTGAAAGGGGGGAAAGACCATATGTGAATGGCTACTGGGCTGGCGCTGCTGAAAGGGGTTAATTATAACTACTGTGGGAGCAAAGGGGGGAATAATTAACTACACTGAAGAGGGGACTGAAAGGGGTTAATAAATACTGTGAATGGGGGACTGCTGAAAAAGGGGTTAATAACTACTGTGAAGGACCTTCACAGTAGTTATTAACCCCTTTCAGCAGTCTTCACAGTATTTATTAAACTCAGCAGTCCCCCTTCAGTGAAACGCAGACTCATCACTGAGCACCAGCCTGTCAGTAAATTTGTCCTTTTCCAATTGGCCATGAATGTAGGTATAAAGTCACAACATTTTGAATTGTCATCTGGTTTCAGCATCTAAAGAATTTGTAATCTATATGGCTTACATCGCGGACATTTTGGTAAAATACAGACCATAGTGTGGTTTGTGGTACCTGTAGTTCCGTACTAATCCGTACGGACCGTATACGGAACGCAAAAAACTGCCTGTAAACTGAAAAAAAAAAACGGTTGTGTAAAAGAGGCCTAAAGCTGACCTACAGCAGTGAAGAAAAATGGCTGGGTTGTTATGGAAACCTGGTGTAAAACTGTGTGTATGTGAAGACTAAGGGCCTGCGAGCTTCTATTGGCTGATAAGGGACATGTGACCGTGTGTATGGCAGTTGGGATATAAAGAGAAAGACCTGCAGGCTTCTATTGGCTAACGTAGGTCATGTGATGTGCCATATTTGCATTTTTTGGGGAATATCTCAGAAACAGTACGTGCTAGAGAGCTGAGACCCGGTCTAAAACCTTACCGGACACCTGATGTACCTGTGTGCCAAATTTCGTGATTGTAAATGCGACGGTGAAGATTCCTTTAGCGGACATACATACACATACACACACATACATACACTCAGCTTTATATATTAGATAATACAGAGGGGCCATTATATATTATAATAATACAGAGGGGCCATTATATATATACTAATAATACAGAGGGAGCCATTATATATTATAATAATACAGAGGGGCCATTATATATACTAATAATACAGAGGGAGCCATTATATATTATAATAATACAGAAGGGTTATTATATATACTAATAATATAGAAGGGGCCAATATATATACTAATAATACAGAGGGGGCTATTATATACTAATAATTCTGCGGGGGCATTATATATTAATAATACAGAGGGGGCCATTATATATACTAATAATACAGAGGGGGCTATTATATACTAATAATACTGCGGGGGCATTATATACTAATAATACAGAGGGGGCCATTATATATGCTAATAATACAGAGGGTCCATTATATATACTAATAATACAGAGGGGGCCATTATATATTATAATTAGAGATGAGCGAATTTCTCAAAAATTCAATTCGGTCAGTTTGCCGAATTTTACAAAAAGATTCAATTCGATCTGAATTAATCTGTGGCGAATTGAATTAAAAACATCTATTTCCTGGCTGCAGAGATCCTTTATAGTGGTGTAGAACACTGTGCCTTGCAGTAACACGCATAGAGAGTCTGCTGTGGTAGTGAAACAATACTGTCAGTATGACATGCAGATGACAGGCGTCTCTCTTAGAATCATTGCACACTTCACTTTTTGGGGCAGTTACGGGGACAAACCTGAACAAATAACTTAAACTTACCGGTCGATATTAGCGTCAGGTATAAAGAACCGTGCAGAGGCCCAAGGTCCTACCATAGCATGAAAGAGCGCAGTCCTTTTACACTGTCGTAAGCTGATTCCACATACTGTAGTTGTCTACAGAACCTGTTCTATTAAGCGCTTATACAAGTAGAGCCCCGCTGACAGAGTGGAGAGGATGTTAGCAGTAAGTTTGTGTTGACGTCACTGATTATTTTGCCCTTCCTCTAAATCGTCAGACCAATAACCCCCAAAAAAACGGATTTTGTCTGTTGAGCATCCGCCTTCACTCGGGCAGCATTTGGTCAGCAATCCATCAGTATTGCTAATGCCAAAAAAAAAAACAGGAGTGGATCCAAAACAGAGATGACATGTGAATGGAATATTTGCATGTCTTCTGTGTTTTGTAACCACTCCTGCTTTTGGCTACCAAATCATAAGCCAATTCCGATGGGACCATATAGGCCTTACAGCTACTACACAGACAGCATCCATTGTGTGTCTCATTTTTCCTTCCTTCTGACAGATCAGAAGAAGGGTCAAATAAATGATGTCAACCAGGCCAATAAGGCAAAATAGTGGCCCAGTCATGAAGTGGGGAGGGTGAGAACAGCATAAGAAATCCACAGAGATGCCCAATGACATAGTGTGGAGGTGGCATCAGCGTCAGAAGACCACAGAGTGGCCCAATGACATAGTGTGGAGGTGGCAGTAGCAGCATGGGGAGGCCACAGAGTGGCAAGGTGACATAGTGTTGTGGTAGCAGCAGCATGAGGAGACCACAGAGTGGCAAGGTGACATAGTGTAGAGGTAACAGCAGCATAAGTAGACCACAGAGTGGCACAATGACAGAGTGTGGAGGTGGCAGCAGCAGCATCAGGAGACCACAGAGTGACCCGGTGAGTGGGGAGGTGGGTGGCAATAACAGTACCCGCTAATGATGGTGGGTGTAAGAAGGAGCACTTGGCATCAGATGTGTGTCATCAGGCGAGTCAGGTAGCCAGAAGAAACCGGTCTCTTTTGTCAAGGTTTGGTTGAGGCAGCATGGATGATCTCATCTGATTATCCATGGCATTGGCATTGGCAGGTGGAAATCCTGGTTGATCCACGCCTGATTCATTTTTACAAAGTTCAGTCTCTCCACATTTTGGATGGACATGAGAGTTCTCATTGGGGTAACTATGGCCCCCGCCGCACTAAACACCTGCTATGATGCCACACTACTGGCCGGGCAGGACAACTTTTCCAGGGCAAATTCGGCCAGTTGCGCTCACAAATCCAGTTTGGCTGCCCAGTAGTCCAGCGGATCTTCAATGACAGCTGGAAGGATACCACCAAGTATGCCACCACCTGCTGGTTCAGGTTCTGCTCTAGGTCCAGCTGCTGGTGAGTAGTTTCTTCACTATGCGGGTGAAGAAACCTGCTCATTAGTGTTGATCACGAATATTCGAATTGCTAATTTTTATCGCGAATGTGGGTACTTCGAAAATTCACGAATATTTAGAATATAGTGATATATATTTGTAATTTCGAATATTCAATAATTTTTTTAATTGCGAATTTTCGTAATGCAAATTTTTATCGCAAATTTTTCAATTGCAGAGTAAAAACATGATTTCTCCCTGCTTCTTGCATGTGGGCCAATGACTCATTGGCCCACAAGCAAGAAGCAGGGATGAATCATGACTTTAAATGGGATAAATTATGAATATTCAAAAAAACTAATATATAGCACTATATCGAATATATATTTTTTTAGAATATTCGTAATATTCTAAAACAAGAATATATAGCAATATAGCGAATATTCGAAAAAAAACGAATATAGAGCAAAATAGCTAATATAGTGCTATAATCTTCTTTGTCTAATAGTTGTAATTTTTTTCTCATCTGAAGTTCAGATTGGAAAAAAATTTCAGCTATTGAAAAAAAATATTATAGCACTATATTAGCTAAATTGCTCTATATTAGTTTTTTTCGAATATTCACTATATTGCTATATATTCTTGTTTTAGAATATTACGAATATTTGCAAAAAATAATATATTCGATATAGTGCTATGACTCATTGGCCCACAAGCAAGAAGCAGGGAGGAATCATGCTTTTGTTCGGCAATTAAAAAATTTGCGATGAAAATTCGCATTATGAAAATTCGCATATTACGCGATTATTACCTTGTCGATTTTTCGAGAAAAAAAAATCTTAGAATATAACGAATATTCGAATTTGCGAATATTCAGCGAAAATTCTACTAAATATTTGCGAAATATCGCAAATTCGAATATGATCCCTGCCGCTCATCACTACTGCTCATCAGTGACTCTAGACTCAGGCTGCTGCTGATGGAGCTGGTATTGCTCCTGCTCCCCCCCCCCCCCCCAGCAGCCATGGCAGTGGAACGCGAGCAGAGAGGGCCCCCCCGGGTAAGACCTGCGAGAGGATGGATAATAGCGCAGATAGGCAGCGGCCAACTGACTACATAGGCTGCCTCTATAGTAGTTCAGTTTGTCCTTTCTCTCAGCGGGTGTAATATAGGCCCCAATTTTTGACCGGTAGTGAGGGTCTAACATGGCGGAGAGCCACCAGTCATCTCTCTCCCGAATGGTGACAATTCGGCTATCACTAAGCAAACAAGCAAGCATGTATCGGGCCATTTGCGCAAGTCACTCAGAGGGACTCCCTGCCTCCATCTCCACTGCATACTGCCACGGTCTGTCTGGGTCATCTGCCTCATCTTCCTCATCTCTCTTGCTTCTCCAGCTCCTGCTCCTCCTCTCCTGTCACCTGTGGAGAAAATACACCCATTTTGCTACACATTGATTGTGCTCCAATGTCCTCCTCCTCCTCCAATATTTAATATCCAAGTCATGCCTCAAGGCTTAGTTAAAGAGCTGAACATTGACTTATAGAATTCAACTTTGTGATCATTGATTCAATCATCTCTAATTATAATACTACAGAGGGGGCATTATTAATGACCCTCTGTATAATTATAATATATAATGGCCCTTCTATAAAATGAATATATATAATGGCCCCCTCTGTATAATATGACTGCCTCCTTTGTTTTTTCTTCTATTTATATTGATAATGCCCCCCACCCACTGACGTAGCTATAGGGGTCGCACCGGTCGCAATTGCGACCAGGCCCCTAAGTCAGGGGGGCCCACGTGGCTACTGAAGTCCTGGCTGCCATGGCCAGTTATTCTGCAGCAGCATACTTACATGCGCTGTGGCCGCCGGGCGCTCCTCCTTCTTGTAACTGGTCACAGGTCTGTGCGGCGCATTGCAATAAGCATAAGCAATGCTCCACACAGACCTGTGAGTTACAAGAAGAAGGTGCACCAGGCCGCCACAGCGCATGTAAGTATGCTGCAGAGTAACTTGCCATGGCAGCCAGGACTTCAGTAGCGTCCTGGCTGCCATGGTAACCAATCAGAGCCCCAGCATTACACGGCTGGGACTCTGATCGGAACTGCCGCTGCCACCAATGATGGGGGGGGCACACTGCCGACCAATGATTTTAATACGGAGGGGCACACTGCCCACCAATGATTTCAATACTGGGGGGGGCATACTGCCCACCAATGATTTTTATACTGGAGAGGGGGGGAGGGCACACTGCCCACCAATGATTTTAATACCGGGGAGGTTGCACTGGGGGCTGATGGAGAGGCACTGGGTGCTGATGGAGAGGCACTGGGGGCTGATGGAGAGGCACTGGGGGCTGATGGAGAGGCACTGGGGGCTGATGGAGAGGCACTGGGGGCTGCTATAAGGCTACTGGGGGCTGCTATAAGGCATGGGGCTCTTATTTGAGGTCTGATTGGGGGTCATTCATATTGGGGTCGGAGCTGAGGTGTGATCTGAGGTCTTATTGGGGTCTTATTAACATTGGGGATCTTATTGGGGCTGTTAGCTGAGGTCTGATTAACATTGGGGGGTTTTCCGGAGCAGCTTGGAGAAAAAAGGCCTCAGTCTCCCACACTCCTTCTGCCCGGCCAAGCCAGCCAGCACCGCTGAGGCCAAGCCAGCCAGCACCGCTGAGGCCAAGCCAGCCAGCACCGCTGAGGCCAAGCCAGCCAGCACCGCTGAGGCCAAGCCAGCCAGCACCGCTGAGGCCAAGCCAGCCAGCACCGCTGAGGCCAAGCCAGCCAGCACCCCTGAGGCCAAGCCAGCCAGCACCCCTGAGGCCAAGCCAGCCAGCACCCCTGAGGCCAAGCCAGCCAGCACCCCTGAGGCCAAGCCAGCCAGCAGCCCTGAGGCCAAGCCAGCCAGCAGCCCTGAGGCCAAGCCAGCCAGCAGCCCTGAGGCCAAGCCAGCCAGCAGCCCTGAGGCCAAGCCAGCCAGCATCCCTGAGGCCAAGCCAGCCAGCACCCCTGAGGCCAAGCCAGCCAGCACCCCTGAGTCTTCAGAACTGTAAGTAAATTATACATAAGGGGAGCTTATAATATGAAAGAGATGAATTATGTCAGAGCGGCTCTTCACCTACACGTGTATTAGCACTAGATATATACCCCTTACTCTCCCTAATACCCAAATTACACAAGATACATATCCCTACCTTCTGTCTAATACACATACACACCCCACGATATGTACTTTCATCTTCGTGTGTTACAGACCCCTGTACAATTTAACAATCTTCTTTAAGGGTCCATTCATACGTCCGCAACTTGTTTTGAGGATCCGCGGATCCGCAAAACACGGACAGCGGCAATGTGCGTTCCGCATTTTGCGGACCGCACATTGCAGCACTTATAGAATATGCCTATACTTGTCCGCAATAGGACATGTTCTATTTTTTTGGGGGACGGAATTGCAGACCCTTAAGTGCGGGTCCACAATTCTGTATCCGAGCAGCACATTGTGCTGCCCCATAGAAATGAATGGGTCCGCAAAATGCGGAACAAAATTGCGGACGTGTGAATGGACCCTTATACACAGACATTTAGATCCATACATTTCCTAAACTGGCACAAATGCGTTGCCAGTGACCAACTGTCTGTGCTCAATTCTACGCGTAACCGTCGCAAGTGCATGAGGAGCTGGGGATGTGGTAGCGAGGTCCAAGAGGTATGTGGGGGTGGGAGATCCGGGAGGGGGGGGCCCAGTCATTTGTAGCTACGCCCCTGCCCCCACTTCCATAATGCCCCCAGTATGGCCTGTCTTAGGATAGTTACACAAAAAAAAAAAAGGACGCGGACGCTGAGTGTTCACTGTTTAGAAAAGCTACACCACACTGCAATGTGAACCTCTGTGTTTTCAGCTAAGGGTGCAATGATTAAAGCTAACAGCAGATGGCGGTAGCAGTCTTCTATACTCTGCTGAGAAGGTCAGCCAAATACAGGAGGAGGGAGTAGACTCTGTTCTGTTCCCACAATGCTCCTTGGAGTGTGAAGGCAGCAGACATGTCTAAACGAAAGGTGCTTGAGCTGTTCTATGATGTGGTCTCCCCCTATTCCTGGCTGGGGTTTGAGGTGAGAGGATATATTTGGAGCATTGGAAAGTGCAGCAGGTGGTGTGTTCTGTATTGTTCTGTGCAGTCACTTCCTGGTGTCTGGATACTGGTAAAAAGAACTGTCCTGCCCTGTGGCCACACACTGATCAGCTGCAGGTCCTACAAGCAAAGCGCTCATCTGAGGTTTCCAATGACTGATTTACCCATGTGAACAAACCCTACTAGCAATGATGGCTAACCTTGGCACTCCAGCTGTGGTAAAACTACAACTCCCAAGAGGCCCCCCTTGCTTGGCTGCTCTCAGAACTCTGTAGAAATAAATGGAGCATGCTAGGAGTCGTAGTTTTACCACAGCTGGAGTGCCAAGGTTAGCCATCACTAGGGGTTGTGCAGGGGTTTTATATTGATGATCCATCCTCAGGATAGGTCATCAATATCTGATCGGCGCTGGTCCGACACTCCGTTCTCTTTAAACAGCTGATCGTGGGGGTGCCTGGCAGTGGCGTTGCGTGGGTTGCCAGCACCCGGGGCAAGCTAACTATTGTGCCCCCCCCCCCTCCCCCAACCTGTGACCATGCCCCCCTTTTTTTTTTTTCTACAGATAATGTAGTAGATATCACCTGCAGTCCTATGTAACACCACAGATAATACAGTGATAACTCTCTGAGTACAGATAATGTAGTAGATGGGTGTGAGGCCCCAGAATTCAGAACGCACACAGTGTGACCTGAAGTCTGCGGCCGGGCTGAGGCAGTGTGGGCCAAATTCTATATACCCCCCCCCCCCCCACTCTACCGTGAAACAGATATTTGGATGGACATAACATACATTGCTATGAAATATACAGGAGAATACAGCACCACACCTGTTACATCCAGTGACCTATCCTGTGATGTAGACTTTCCTTAATGTCTTCATTCGGAGATGGGACCGTCATAACAGATTTTTTTTTTTAGATTGCTCACTTTACTATCAACCTCAGATAACAGAGCTTCCCTCCCCACGTAGTGCCCATAAGTATAATGCCCTCTGTAAAATTATAATGTATAATGGCCCCCTCTGTATTATTATTATTTATTATTATTATAATAATGACCACCTCTGTAGTATTATTGTAATAATTATGACCCCCTCTGTATTATTATAGTAATAATTATGGCCCCCTTCAGCCCCTCCAGCATACAGTCCCGTGTAAGATAAATCACTCGCCTGCCTTCAGCCCCTCCAGCATATAGTCCCATGTAAGATACATCACTGCCCTGCCGCCTTCAGTCCTTCTTGCAAACAGTCCCATGTAAAAGACATCACTCCCCCTGCCTTCCGCTTCTCCAGCATACAGACCCATGTAAGATACATCACTCTCCTGCCTTCAGCCCCTCCAGCATATAGTCCCATGTAAGATACATCACTCCACCTGCCTTCAGTCCTTTTTGCAAACAGTCCCATGTAAAATACATCACTCCCCTTGCCTTTAGCCCCTCCAGCATACAGTCCTATGTAAAATACATCACTCCCCCTGCCTTCATCCCCTCCAGCATACAGTCCTATGTAAAATACATCACTCCCCCTGCCTTCATCCCCTCCAGCATACAGTCCTATGTAAAATACATCACTCCCCCTGCCTTCATCCCCTCCAGCATACAGTCCCGTGTAAGATAAATCACTCCCCTGCCTTCAGCCCCTCCAGCAAACAGTCCCATGTAAAATACATCACTTTCCCTTCAGCTCATCCAACATATAGTACCATGTAAGATACAACCCCCAGAGGATGCCATCTGCCCATCTCTGCTGTCCATATACCAGGCCTACCAGTATTACCCCTTCATATACCGCCTGCCCGCCTGGTCACCCCACACCTAACAGTCTGAGTCACTTGTCTCCCTGAGTGTTAGGTGGGGTGACCAGGGGGGCAGGTGGTATATCAAGGGGTAATTCTGGTAGGCCTGGTATATGGACAGCAGAGATGGGCAGATGGCATCCTCTGGGCAGTACTGTCTCTCTGGTCATCCTTCACCAGCACCCTCACTGCCACCTGCTTGGCCTGGCTCTCATGGCACTTTACTGCCTGGTGCTTGGCTATCAGCACTGACTGTCACTCACTGTCAGTGTCGCTTTCAGGCTGCCTGTGTCTCTGGACAAACTCCCTGGAGTCTCTGGACTAGTCTTGAAGCGGCAGTACAGCAGCCATCTTCTCCTTCTTCTTGCTCCGGCTCCGCAGTGTCTTTCCTGCCTGGAAGGTGGGCGGAGCCTATTAGTGTTAACTGCCGTGCGAGCCGCGGTGATCAGGGCGCGCGCTAAACCGCTCCTCACTCTGCTCTGCGGCGCTGTGTTAGGGAGGAAAAAACCCCACAGCGATTTAAGATTTTCTTGTGCCAGTGCAGTGTGGCGCCCGGGGCAACGCCCCCCGCACACTATTCCCCTGGTGCCTGGTATTGGACCCCAACTGATCAGATATTAATGACCAATCCTGAGTTCTCCAAATGAGATCCACTCCTTTAATTCCCTTTGGAACTGATGGAAAGAGTACAGCTCTGGCAGTCCCATAGCCTAGGAATGGAACAGCAGCGCTCCTGCTCCACCATCATTCCGTTTGGAGACTTTGTGACCTCTGAACTTGTGATTGTGGGGGTCCTAGCAGTTGGACCCCCAGCAGTTAGTATCTTGTGGATATGGGATAACTTTATATCTTGGGACAGCCCCTCTAACCAACCCTCGCAAACATATCTGACCTATGATTTACACAAATGGGGTATGACATGACAGGCAGCTTTGGGATTTGCAGCTAAAACTTTCTATTATGGGACCTTTTCTGTATGAAATGATTCAACTTTTTTTTTTGTTTACAGATACTATTACGATATAAAAACATATGGAATGTAGATGTTCAATTACGCCCTGGGTACCTTGCAGCAATAATGAATGCAACTGGTATGTAACAGCATGGAACGACCTGCAATTCCAAGTTCAGACATTCTGGTCCTAAGTATGGGTCATCAATGTTATGATTATGACTTCCATGTATGAACTGTACACTTAGAAGTGGTGTTGGAATTGAATCCTGTTTTGTGAGATCAGGAAAGCCTTTCCCGCTCTGAAAGGATGGGATCAGAAAATCCCCTAGGCACCAAATGTAAAAAAAATATATGGCTAATCCATAAAGCCATAATACGGGTGTGTGCATGAGCTCCTAAATTAGCAGTAGACTACTTTTGAAAGGGTTGTCACGGCATGTTATACTGACTTTCTCATGGCCTCTGTACAGGAACTGGTTGGCCAAATAAAAAGCCCTCTAGCCGTAATAGCTGATCACCCAGATAAAGGGTACGACCACATGGTGCGGTATTGTAGTGGTTGAAACGAGTACCGAGTAGTTGCATGGGTGGAGTGGGCTCTAATTAAACTAATGAAGAACAGACTGCTTAGTCAGTCTACATTGTTAATGGGCACACGGTATTGAAGGTGCCACACGGCCATTAACAATGCAGATGGACTGAACAGTGTGACTTTCATTGGCTTAAATACGGCCGCTCAGTACTCAAACGCAGTGCTGCTCCTTTCCAAACGCAATACAACCACGCTGTGCGGTTTTACCCAAATAAACTGAACTTGACTCTGACCATGAGCTGGTTGCTGGGTTCAGTCTTGAGGGACATTTATTGAGCTAATTACATAAAAAAAAAAAAGAAAAAAAAAAAGCACATTATGGTGCATGCCATATGTGCGCCATAATTTGTGACATTTCTTTCTCGCCTATGACCGCACCCCTGGAGAGACCACCTCCACCTCTTCACGACAGGAAACAGGAACCAGAACCGCCTTTTTAAAGGAGGAATCATCCCCTCTATCTCCAGTTCTGTTTCCTGTCCTAAGGGGCAGGAGGGATTCGATCCGCCGAAAGAAAGATTAATAGCGAGAGCTGCGGGGGCCCCGGCTATTTATATAGTGTGTGTAGGGTTACCCCGTGCGGCGTAAGTTCTCCTCCGGGAGCCGCTGCAAAAGTCTGGGCTCCCTTCTCTTTCCTTAGCACTTCGGCCCTCCTTCCCGGTCCTGGGATGGTCTTCACTTTCTTGGTCTCCTGCGAACCTCTGTGGCCGTGTTCGCATGTTTGGCCGCCGACCCGCGCGTTTACTTCCGGGTTGCAGCGGTGGGAGGAAGTTATGCTTTGTACCGGAAGGGAAAGGAACGCCGGCTGCGTGCGCCGAGGAGAAAAGCCTAGCCAGCTCATTGACACGTTGGGTGAGAACAGCGTGTACAGTACCTCCATTTGAGACCACCAATGATGCTTCGGTACCAGGGCTTTTTTATTGCTTAGGTATCAAAGGAGTCTTCCAGGAAGACCTCCTTAGTAAAGGAGCGGGGATGTGGTGTATGTGAGAAGAAGCTCCCTTCTGCCTGGGCAAAACCTATATGTCAAGCTTGTATCAGCAAGTTAATGGAGGAGGAAACTCCGTCTTTAATGGGCAGCATGTAACAAATGATACATGAAGAAGTCAGAGAGTTGGTTAGCGGTTTGATAAAGCACCGTCCCGGTACGACTCCCCCTCCAGTGACAGTGAGATACTTTTGGGTCTGGAGGAAGAAGGAGAGTGGGGGTCATCAGACGATTCTTCTTTAGACAAGGCCGCAGGGAGACCACTTTTTCATATGGAGAATACTAGCTGGGATAGAGCCCCAAAACTGGATGCCCCTGTAGCAAAGATGTCCAAAAAAGCTGCGCTCCCCTTTGAGGACATGGGTTCACTCAAGGACCCAATGAACAGATGGGCAGAGGTTTATTTAAAGAAAAATTGGGAAGCCTCTGCAGCAACTTTTAGACCTGCCATTGCTGCTACATCTGTTGCTAGGCCCATTAAAGTGTGTATGGGGGAGCTAGAGGCTCACATTAAAGGGGGTACCCCTAGGGCTTTCTTCCTTTCCTGTTATAAACAACGCCTTGGATTTCTTAGCTGACGCTTCTGCGGTTGAGATTTTCCGCTAGGACCTCTGCCTTATCCAACTCTGCCCGGCACGCTATTTGGTTAAAGGGCTGGAAAGAAGATGCCAGTTCTAAGGCAAAATTGTGCGCTATTCCTTGTTGGGGAGAATTCTTGTTTGGTCCTGTTCTTGATGATTTATTGGAAAAGGCCCCAGACAAGAAGAAGGGCTTTCCCTCTGAAGTCAACCACCCAAGAGATCTTTCCGTCCCAGATTTAACAAAGGGTCAGTTCATAACAGATGCAGATGGTTGTATTATCAGTAACGGAAGCGTTTTTGCTAAACCCTGCCAGATCCAGTAAAAACGCTAGTGTGAAAGTAGCCGAAGTACTCAGTACCTATATACGAGTTTATAGTAATAGGTATGAAAATAATAAAATCAATAAAGTAATAAAAATAAATAATAATTTTGTGCAGTAACAACAATAGCAGGAAATGCTAGCAGAATGCTTGGGTGTATAGGGAGAGGCATTACCAGTAGAAAGAGGGAGGTGCTCATGACTAGTGTCTAGTGAGACCTCATTTGGAGTATTGTGCTCAGTACTGGAGACCATATCTCCAGAAGGATATTGATACTTTGGAGAGAGTTCAGAGAAGAGCTACTAAACTGGTACATGGATTGCAGGATAAAACTTACCAGGAAGGATTAAAGGACCTTAACATGTATAGCTTGGAAGACAGACGAGACAGAGGGGATATAATAGAAACTTTTAAATACATAAAGGGAATCAACAAGGTAAAGGAGGAGAGAATATTTTAAAGAAGAAAAACTGCTACAAGAGGACATAGTTTTAAATTAGAGGGGCAAAGGTTTAAAAGTAATATAAGGAAGTATTACTTTACTGAGAGAGTAGTGGATGCATGGAATAGCCTTCCTGCAGAAGTGGTAGCTGCAAATACAGTGAAGGAGTTTAAGCATGCATGGGATAGGCATAAGGCCATCCTTCATATAAGATAGGGCCAGGGGCTATCCATAGTATTCAGTATATTGGGCAGACTAGATGGGCCAAATGGTTCTTATCAGCCTACACATTCTATGTTTTTATTCACCTGTAGTGGTTGTGGTGTGCTTAAAACCATATCTAAAAAATTTACAAGGAGGTGATTTATCAGATTTACATATGTCCTGGATATCCCCCATCCTCTGACAGACCATGTGTCTAGACTGAAATCTACTCCAACTCCTAGCTGGCGTGGATCTGAATCATCATTTACACCAGTAAGGCCGGGTTCACTTCACCTTTCCGATCTTCTGATCCATCAGAAGAACAGAAAAAGCATCAATTTGCATCAGTTGAGTCACTTCAGTCAGAGATCAGTTATTTTTTACGGCAATAAAAGTACTATTTGCAGGACTTTTTCTCCTGTCAAAAATAACTGATCTCTGATGGAAGTGACACAAACTGATCATTACTGATGCTCAAAATAATGGATCTGTTTAGTTTTTTTCTGTATTTATGACGGATCAGAAGATCGGAAAGCTGGTGATGTGAACCCGGCCTTACCTGGTGTAGCTGATACATTAGGAATGTGAACATCCCTGCTCCCACCACTCCCTCTTTTCAGAAAGTGTCCAGGCAGCCAGAAGCACTACTTGGCTGCAGGTTTGCAACCTTTTTTTTGCAGCTGTTTCTGGTTTAGGGTACTTTCACACTTGCGTTTTTCTTTTCCGGCATAGAGTTCCGTCCTAGGGGCTCTATACCAGAAAAGAACTGATCAGTTTTATCCCCATGCATTCTGAATGGAGAGTAATCCGTTCAGTTTGCATCAGGATGTCTTCAGTTCAGTCGTTTTGACTGATCAGGCAAAAGAGAAAACCGTAGCATGCTACGGTTTTCTCTCCGGCGAAAAAAAACTGAAGACTTGCCTGAACGCCGGATCTGGCATTTTTTCCCATAGGAATGTATTAGCGCCGGATCCGGCATTCAGAATACCGGAATTCCGGATCCGTCGTTCCGGCATGCGCATGCGCAGATCGGTAAAATGAGAAAAATGTACAAGACGGATCCGTCGGTCCGCATGACAAGCGGATCCGGATCCGTCTCACAAATGCTTTCAGTCAGTGGCAGATCGGCGGATCCGGCGGCCAGTTCCGACGACGGAACTGCCCGCCGGATCACACTGCCGCAAGTGTGAAAGTAGCCTCAGAGATTATAGTAAATGACTCCCAAGACTTTGGATTCTATTTTGTGATCTGGTAATTTTTTGTCATCAGTAGTAGTACTTATTTTAGCAGCACATGAAGCTGGAATAGGTCAAACTCCATCTCTGGTAAGTCTCTGATATGTGTTCTGACCGACCATCTAGGGGTCTACTGTATGGTGCAGTGAGGCTGGTCTGGAACACGTGCCTGGAATCTTGGTAGCAGCAACAGAGTCAGATTAGTCAGATTAACTTCCTAATTGAAAGGTACTCCAGACCAAGTGCAGAATCTGTGATGCTAATGTGTCTGAAATGAGTCTCTCATTGTCTCATACAGGTAACTCCCCACCTGCCATGGTTCCAAAGAGAGGTGCCTACCTGGCAAAAGATTTGGAAAGGCTGGCTGAGTTTTATCAGGTTCCTGTACAAGAACCAACTGATTTCTTTCATGTCATGGTTAAGAAAGGTAAGTATTCGCTTTGTCGGGAAGGGGAGCGGGAGTTTGTATAGGCAATGTACTGCAAAATGTAAGCTGCATAACATACCCATGCATTACATAGCATGTGAATGGCCGTGTGTGTGGGTATTGCTTAAGTTACGTTCACATCTCAGTCAGGTAAATTCAGTAGTCTGTTCCGGCAGAGGAACAGACTAGCGGAGTTACTGTATCTGGCATAGGTGGTCATCGTCATTGCATATAAAGAAATCCTGCGGGTTTCACAACATAAATGCCGGCTTTCTGCTGGACAGATACCACTGCATGGCGGAATTCCTCTGCCAGAACGGACTACTGGATTTACCTGCCGTAGATGTGAACGTAGTCTTATCTGGGGAAGAGATGGCTCCAAAATGCAAGGCAAGCTAGCAGAGGCAGTGTATGCACTGGGCAATGTTCTGCTGGAAAACCTTGGGTCCTTGTTTCATGTGGATGTTATTTTGACACATACCACAATAAAGAACCTATGCCACACAGATTTTTTTTTTTTTTGCGTAGGACAGGTTTAAGGAATATGACTTTAAGGTGTTGACGTGGCCTCCACATTGCACAGATGGCAAAAGGCAAGCTTAATCCAAGGACATTCCATCTCTCAATTTACAGGACTTAAAGGATCTGCTGCTAATACCTTGGTGCCAGATACCACAGGACACGTTCAGGGGTCTTGTGAAGTCCTTGCCTTGTTGGGTCAGAGCTATTTGGTGACAAAAAAGGGACCTTCACAATGTTATGCCGATGGTTTAATCTTATGGCTGGCGTATATTGCACTAATACATTCCACTTCAAATAAAATTTGCACAGTTCAGCTCTTTTTAAAATTTGGGTCCATTTTCCAGGGAGTCTTTCAGCCATGCGGTTTGTGACGGCTGTTCAGATGTCAAACCCTGAGTTCGTTGAGAGGGTCTCCCGGGAGTTGTGGCTACGAATTTGGTCTGAGGTTGGTGTTAAAATCACGTGCTGTAGTATTCTGTCCATTCGTCTTTGTTATGTTTTTTTTATTTTTTATTAAAGGGGTTATGATGTTGATGTTGATGGCCTGTCTTCAGGATAGATTATCAGTAGGGATGTCCCGATACAATTTTTTTTCCTATCGCCCATGACAGCACCACCAGAGAGAGAGGAGGATCCGCCCCCCGAGACAGGAACCCTGCAGAATAAAAAGGGCGGACACTCTCCTCCCCTTCAGTGTGGTTTCCTGTCTCGGTGGGAAGCCTGCAGCATGGATGCTTCGGATCCCTCTCCCTGGTGGCGCTCCGTTACTGACCTGCGGTCCCTGTAAGATCGGCGGCATTGTTATGCGCGGGGGTCCGTTCAGAGGCACAGCTGAGCTCCGGAGGGAGTAGTCAGTGTGCTGGAGCTGGAAGCCGGCGCCTCTGCTGGAGGTGCCGTGAAGACTGACGCGGGCTGCCTGGGGGAGGAAGAGGAGGGGCTTCGGCAGTGAGTGCCGGATAGCGCTCCTGCCGTCAGGTGACCGGCGCAGGCGTCGGGCGGTGACGTCATCAGTATGCGCCCTATGAGAGGAGCGCGATTTTCCAGGGGCCGGCGTCCTTTTGCGACTTGGCTGAAGCCTGCATCATGGAGGAAGACAAGCCATCTGAAGAGCTTGCGGGATAAAAAGTTATGCCAGGCCTGTATAGACAAAACAGTTGCGGAGGAATCCCCTTCCTTTTATAAATGTCTGCAGGCGTTAGTTCGGTCAGAGGTTAACTCCTCGTTAAATGCCAAGAAGGATCAGAGGCCGGTCCGTAAAGAGACCCGGCGTAATCCCAGTGTTTAAGAGGGAGAGGAAGAGTTGCCTTCCTCAATGTTTGAATTTTCAGACATCTCAGAACAGTCCTCTCCGGATGAGGAAGAAGGTCAGGGGCGGAGACCATGCTTTCCTGTAGAAGATACGGAAAAACTGTTGAAAGCGGTTCGTTCTACGATGGGCATAGAAGAGACCCGAGAGCCCCGTTCCTTTCAGGACATTATGTTTGAGGGTTTAGAGGCAAGACAACATGGTACTTTTCCGGTACACAAAAATGTAGCCGCATTGATTAGAGGCGAGTGGAAGAAACCAAATAAAAGGGTATTTATCTCCAAAAACCTCAAACGCAAATAGTCTTCAAAGAAGAGGACTCTGCCTCCTGGGATAGGGCTTCTCGCATTGACGTAGCCATCTCCAAGGTCTCTAAGAAGACGGCCTTGCCTTTTGAGGATATGGGTATATTAAAAGACCCTCTGGATAAAAAAGCAGACGCTTTTCTTAAAGGGGCTTGGGAGGCATCTACCTCATCATTTAGGCCCAGTATAGCCTCCACCTGTACGGCCCGTTCTTTAATAGTTTGGCTTTCTGAATTAGAAGTTCAGCTAAAAAACAGATGTCCCCGTGAGGAGATACTGGCCTCCCTCCCTACTATTAAAAAAGCAGCCGATTTTTTTTTAGCGGACGCTTCTGCTGACTCTGTCAGACTAGCCGCTAAGTCAGCAGCCTTATCCAACTCTGCTCGGAGAGCTCTATGGATAAAGAATTGGAGTGGCGATACGGCCTCCAAGACAAAGCTTTGCGGAGTTCCATGTGAGGGGGAGTATCTTTTTGGTCCTAGTTTGGACGACCTCCTGGATAAGGCGGCTGATAGGAAGAGAAAGTTTCCCGGTTTCCAGAGCTCCTTCCCCAGTAAAAACAGGTTTAGCCGTTCCTTTCGTCCCTTTAAAGGTAACCAGGAACAGGATAGAAGACCTAGGGAAGACCGGTTTAAGGGTCAGAGAAGGAGCAGAAACTTTTTCTTTAGTCAGTCCTCCTCAGACAAAAAGAAGCCTGATCAGCAATGACGCCAGCATTCCGGTAGGGGGCAGACTGAAGGCTTTCGCTTTGGAGTGGAGGAGAATTTCCTCGAGCCCTTGGGTTCTCGATACCATTTCCAGAGGCCTAAACTTAGAATTCCGTCAGTCTCCTCCTGCCAGATTCCTACCCACCATAGTTCCGGGTTCCGTGCAGGGCAGATCCATCATGGAAAAGGAGGTAGTGAAACTAGTAGGAATGTCCGTTTTAATCCCGGTATCAGAAGAGGAAAGGGGGAAAGGATTCTATTCCCCGCTTTTTCTAGGTCAAGAAACCAGACGGTTCCTGGAGAACCATCATAAATCTAAAGAGATTAAATCTTTTTCTTCAGCCGAAGAAATTCAGGATGGAGACGATAAGATCAGCAATCAATCTCTTATACCCTCAGTGTTTTATGGCGGTTCTCGACTTAAAGGACGCGTATTACCACGTTCCCATTGCAGTAGAACATCAAAAGTTCCTAAGAGTAGCAGTGTTCCTGGATGGTCATCTGGAACATTTTCAGTACCAGGCACTCCCCTTCGGGATTTCCATGGCTCCGAGAGTCTTTACAAAATTGGTAGCAGAGATGGCGGCCCACATAAGGGAAAGAGACATCCTTTTCATCCCTTACTTAGACGACTTTTTAATCGTTGCCCAGTCAGAAGAATCCTGCAATCTTGCAGTTCTAGAGGTCCGTTCCATCCTAGGCAAACTGGGCTGGGTGATAAACGAGGAAAAGTCAAGACCCCATCCACTAAGAAAGCAGGTGTTCCTGGGCCTAATTTTGGACTCCTCTCTCCAGAGATGTTTTTTACCCGTGGAAAAAATACAGACAGTTCAGAACAAGGTTGCAAGTCTATCCCACAGGCCAGTGACTTCCATAAGGAAAGCCATGTCAGTCCTGGGCTCCCTCACGTCTTGTATCCCTGCAGTGAGGTGGGCACAGCTTCATTCCAGGACTTTACAATGGGAGATTCTGGCCAGTTGGGGGAAGAACAGGTCACTGGATGCCAGTCTAGAAGTCTCCTCCCAGACTATCCAGGAACTAGCCTGGTGGCTAGTAGGAAGAAATCTAACACAGGGGTCCCCCTGGAAGGTCGAGAATTTGGTCTGTCTAACTACGGATGCAAGCCCTTGGGGGTGGGGAGCTCACATTCAGGGTTCTTACTATCCTATCAGGGCCGTTGGAATTCCCTTCAGAAATTGCATTCCTCAAATTTAAAGGAACTGATGGCAGTGGGCTTAGCTATGAAGAGTTCACTTCCAGAGATAAAAGGAAGGAATTTGAGAGTTTTGTCAGACAACAGGACAGTAGTGTCCTATTTAAACAGGCAGGGAGGAACAAGATGCAAAACCCTCATGAAAGAAGCCTTCTCTATTCTGCAGTTAGCAGAGAGAACATGTCCCTCGATCTCAGCCGTTCACATAAAGGGAGTGGAGAACAAACAAGCCGATTTCCTGAGCCGTCATACCCTGTCTCAGGGGGAGTGGTCTTTGGACGCGGTAGTCTTCCAGAAGATTGTACATCTTTGGGGTCTTCCGGAAATCGACTTGTTTGCTACCCATTCGAACAAAAAAGTTCCCAAGTTCTTTTCTCTAGACCGGTCGGGGTCCCCTTGTGGGATGGATGCTCTGTCCCAGAAGTGGAATTTTCAGCTAGCTTACGCCTTCCCCCCCCCCCCCTTTCCCCTCATTCCCCGGGTTCTGAGGAAGATTCGGGAAGAAAAGGCCAGGGTTATCCTGATAGCCCCCTTTTGGCCCAGGAGAGCCTGGTTCACGGGACTCAGAACCATGTCAGTGTCCGATCCTTGGGTTCTCCCTTCAGTCAAGGGGCTTCTAAGCCAGGGGCCGGTGTTACATCCGACCGTAGAGAACCTACACTTAACGGCCTGGAATTTGAGAGGTGGTTGCTGAACAAGGAAGGGTTTTCTGACGCCCTAGTCTCTACCCTGTTAAAAAGTAAAAAAGAGGTCACGGTTGGAATTTATAGCAGGATTTGGCATAAGTTTCTTGGCTTCGCTCAGATCCAGTTAGGGAACCTCCCGGCGGCAGCCCCGGTACAGACTATCCTGGAGTTTCTCCAGAAGGGGTTAGAGCTGGGCCTAGCAGCCAGCACTCTAAGAGTTCAGGTCTCTGCCCTGTCTGCCTTGTTCAATCTAAACCTAGCTGGGAATCCGTGGGTTTCTAGGTTTTTTAGGGCCGTGGATAGAGCCCCCCTTGTGTCAGTACCTAAGCCTCCTCCGTGGAGTTTAGAGGTAGTACTAAAAGCCTTGGCAGTACCCCCCTTTGAGCCTATTGAGTCCTCCTCTATCAAATTTCTGACCTTAAAATTGGCCCTGTTAATAGCCTTAACTTCCGCCCGCAGGATTAGTGAAATTCAGGCCATCTCCATAAATCCTCCGTATACTCTGATTCTAGATGACAAAGTTATCATTCGCCCTGACCCAGCTTTTCTCCCGAAAGTCGTCTCTAGATTTCACCGCTCTCAGGAGATCGTTCTTCCTACCCTTTTCCAGAATCCTTCTACTAGGGAGGAAGAGTCTCTCCATTGTCTTGATGTCAGAAGAGCTCTCTTGGCATATCTATCGGCCACATCTACCTGGCGGAAGTCTTCTTCACAGTTTCTGCAATATCAGGGAGTGAATAAGGGTTCGGCAGCCTCTAAAAATTCCATCGCCCGATGGATTGTTGCTGCTATTTCCTTATCCTATCTTTCCTCTGGTCTGTCCCCTCCTGTTGGCTTAAGGGCTCACTCAACCAGAGCAGTGGCGGCATCTTGGGCAGAGAGGTCTGCGGTTCCAATCAAGAGAATTTGCAAGGCTGCCACTTGGTCTTCACCCTCTACCTTCTTTAAACACTATAGGTTGGACTTGAACCTTTCGGGGGATACTTCCTTTGGTGAGGGGGTCCTTCTTTCTACATCCCACCCTTAGAGCTCCTCTGGTAAGTCTCTGGTGGTGCTGTCATGGGCGATAGGAAAAAATGGTATTACTTACCGGTAATTTTATTTTACGGAGCCCATGACAGCACCACGGCTTTCCCTCCCTATGTGTCCTTTTTTTGCACGGGTGATATATAAAAAAAAAAAAAAAAAGGAGGTGATATGAAAAAATAAAAAATAAAATGTTCATTTACATGTCTAATATATATTGGCGGCCTTCCTCCAGTACTTGGAAAACTCACTGAAGGGGAGGAGAGTGTCCGCCCTTTTTATTCTGCAGGTTTCCTGTCTCGGGGGGCGGATCCTCCTCTCTCTCTGGTGGTGCTGTCATGGGCTCCGTAAAATAAAATTACTGGTAAGTAATACCATTTTTTAAGACAGAGTACCGATACTCTTATTTAAGTACTCACCAATGCCAATTATAACAATGAAATAAATATCATATTTATTTTGTGACCACTGACCAACCAACAGTGTTTCCCAACCAGCGTGCCTCCAGCTGTTGCAAAACTACAAGTCCCAGCATGCCCGGAGGTGTAGTTTTGCAACAACTGGAGGCACACTGGTTGGGAATCACTATTATATGCCCATTCCCCCATTTCCCCCCCCCCCACCTTATTTTATATTCACTGTTTGAACATGAAATTGAGAGAAATTAAATGAATTTCTCCTCCATTTCATACACCATACCCACCTGGCCTGCTGTAATCCTTCCCATGAGGATGCACCAGAATACTGGGAGGAAGTGGCTTTAACTTTCTCCCAGTGCTAGGCAACCGCATGGGACTTGGGAGCTGCCGTACAGAAGTCCCACCCCCACACCGGTCAGCTGGGACACGCTGCCGTCCCCGCACTAATCGTTTGGGAGCGCCGCCGCTTGAAAGCCAACACAGGACCTGCCGCCGTCCCCACAGCGGATCATCTGGGACACAGGACCCGCCGCTGCACGGCCATCAGGTATCGGCAGTGGTATCGGCGACATTTGCACGAGTACAAGTACTCGTGCAAATCTCTGGTATAGCTAACGAAACTGGTATCGGTATCGGTATCGGGACATCCCTAATTATCAGTATCATTTTGGCGGGGGTTGCAGTAGCGCTTAGGCCTCTTCCTAGGCCAATGACCTCAATGTACATCGGTCACATGGCCTAGACGCAGCTCAGTCCCATTTAAAGGATAACTGTCACACTTAGACCCTAATTTCAATTTTCATATATGTAGTTACTAATAACATGATATTCCAGAATCAGTTACTATTAGACTGACTTACCCCATATTTAATAAGATTCAGCCCTTAGCAACCAGTCTGCATAAAACTGCTATTTCACTATTCAGTTAAGATGGCCACCACTGCCCTCACCCTGAGGCTAATCCCCCCTGCCCTCACTAGCCAGTAACAGTAGCCCCCCAAAAGTCAGTAACCAGAGCCCTCCCCCTAAAGGGTTAATCTCCTGCAGCACAAAGGGGTCCTCTTACCACATATTGCTTTCATGTATACACTGAGCAGACGGCAGATCTCCCTTCCCTGCTCTGCGCTGCTTCAACTCTGCATTCTCCAGCTCTGCTGAGTGAGGGAGCGTCTGCCAAGCGCAGGGACAGGGAGAAGTGCACACAGCCCAGGCACTGTTATCAGCTGCTGGGGAGGACCTGGCTTTAATCATTTACTTACAGTCCCTGGCTGTCAGTAATGTGAGCCTGCACGCTGCGTGCTTCTGCGTCCTCCGTCCTTTAACACATAGACGGACCCTGCATAGCAACCTGATTTTAAGCACAGGTAAAAGTAGGCAGTACAGGGAACAAAACTGGAATTAAGGGGTAATTGAATACACAGTGAAAAGTTTAAATAGGGCCACCAAGGAGATATTAATCACCAAAATCCAATACTCAAAAAAAATAATAATATGACAGTTATACTTTAAGTAAATGTGGCTGAACTGCAAGACCAAGCACCACCGCTATACAGTGTAGTGATCTGTGCTTGGAAATCTGTGTAGAGAATGCAGCGCTCACAGGAGCTCTCTGAGCACAGCACTCTCTTCAAACAGTAGATTGGTGGGGTGTCCGGAGTCACAGATTTTTTTTTTTTCTTACAAAATGACAATCCATTGTCTTTCAGCTCCTTAGACCTCAATTTACATAATAGAAGCCAAATGAGTATATATACATTCTGTATAGAATAATGTAGTCTACTGTGCTGTTATATACCGAGGCATCCAGTTAAAAACATCTACTGCGTGGTAGACATTTTCTTTTTTAGCATGGGAGCCTTTGGGCAGAGGTATCAGTCAGAGATTGTGTATGGAATCCTCTACACTGCATTGTGAACACACCCTTAGGCCTCATGCACACGACCGTTCATTTTTTTGCGGTCCGCAAAACGCGGAGGCCGTCCGTGTGCCTTCTGCAATTTGCAGAACGGAACAGGCGGCCCATTGTAGAAATGCCTATTCATGTCCGCAAAACGGACAAGAATAGGACATGTTATATATTTTTTTTTTTTTTGTGGGGCCATGGAACGGAGCAGCGGATGTGGACACCACACGGAGTGCTGTCCGCATCTTTTGCGCGGCCTCGTTGAAGTGAATGGGTCCGCATCCGAGCCGCAAAAACTGCGGCTCGGATGCGGACCAGAACAACGGTTGTGTGCATGAGGCCTTACATTGATGTCATCAGTTATCAACTGTATAGTTAGATAAAAACCAAAACATTAGTAGTACACCGCGCTGTTCTGTCCGGTTAAAAAGTGCACCAATTTTTTAATCTATGAATAGATATATAGAATAAACCCATCTGTTTGCTTGCATTCATTTATATAATATGGTCTCTTGTGCATTGTTATATCTGTCTGGTTTAGCGACAGTATATTTCCTTCTTACAGGATAAAGACATTACAGAACCAGACAGCATACTTCAGGTAAGAATAAGATTTTGGATAAATGTACCTATGTCACCCTGAAGTACATACAAAGGCACATAGGGTTTTAATCTCTGTTGTATTTTGATTTAAAAAAATTCTATCAGATGCCATATCATGGTAATATACCACACACAGTGGTACACCTAGTCCTCATGGACCTCGTTCGCTTGGACTGCACTTAAAATCTACAATAGTCATTGAGCTGTGTTGTCAACATTTTCATCTACTTATTTTGAACTGACGTTCGTCTGTGTTGCTTTCTTCTCTATTCAGACCAAAAGGCAAAGTAAAATTCTTGCTGGTTTCTTCTTGGAAATTATGGAAATAGCCTTCACGCCGCAGACATTCATGTGACATCACAGCTCAGTATGCATCAAAAGCAGGATCAGATCTTGTCAAAAGCCTCCTTCAAAAAATATATAAAATCAGTTGAAGTAAAGCTGGCCCTACACCTAATATAACTGTTGGCCGATGGCTATCTTTTCTGATCCTCCCATACATTTGCATGCTCAGCTTGGTCAAGCATGCATATGTAGTAAATGGAGAGAAGGTAGAAAAGTGTTGCCAGGCACCTCTAGCAGTGTCTTATCTCCCCAGGAACAAAAGTGTTGGGCTGGTAAAATCCAGCTTGTCCAATCCTAATGCCCATAAACGTTAGAAGAACAGTTGAACCCATCAAAATTGGTGGATTTGGCCCAAAAAGATCTAACTTGTATGTCCAACTTTAAGCAAAGTGTTTACCAGGATATTCAGATTTTGGAACAGATTTAACCTGTGCAGTGTTGTACACAGGGGTGCACCACCAATGAGGCCAGGTGAGGCGATGGCCTCAGGCAGCACCAGGTAGGGGCAAGAGGGGAGCAGGGGAAGGGCCATGGGCAATGAGCGCTTTCATTGTGGCAAAGGGGTTAGATTAGGAAATTGGCATTGGGAGGGGCACCGTTTTAGTTTTTGCCTCAGGCAGCAGAAAGGTTAGCTGCACCCCTAGTTGTACATTGATCATTATGGGTGTCCTTGCCTGACCAGTATGTACAGAAGGTTTTCATTCTTAATAGTTATTTTAATTTTTTTTTTTCAAATCTTGTTTAGGCTGGAAAGAAAGCTGGGATACCTGAAGATCAGGCTAAAAATATACTGTCCACAATCGCCTCACCAGAAGTCAAAAATAAGTTGAAGGAAACAACAGAAAAAGCTTTGCAATATGGGGTAAGGCTGAGCATAATCAATATTTTTCTCTTTTCTGTTATAGGGCATTGTGGTATTTTTACAATATCCAAAATTTGTGTTAAGTTTTATGCATATTTATCTACTTACGAGCCTTTTATATTGCCTGTTGGTGTTCCCTCTATATGGATTTTAGAAAACTTGTTTTGCAAATCTTTTGTTCTGATTCATAAAGAAGCAAATTTTCACATTTCTTAGATCATTGTGTAGATAACTGAAACTAGTTGTGAGATTGAGGACGCTACCACAGATAACAACATTTGTCGTAATATTGCAAATGAAGGATCAACTGCCCAGGGTCTCCTTACCAAACCCAATCCTACTCATTGCCATGCATTTGATTTCAGTGCAGGCCAGTGAAGATGTCAATGAAGAGTTAGACCGAATGCACGCGGCCGTGGAACATGGACGTGAGCGGTCCATGGTATCCCGGCCTGGCAACCAATGACGCCGTGTGCTCCTGCTGTCAGCAGGATGCCAGGCCGGGATACCACGGACAGCTCACGGCCGTGTGCATTCGGCCTCAGGGGAAGAGTGGAGCTGAGTTTAATGTGACATTTCACGCGTCTCAGACATCGCATGTCTTCAGTTTGATTTTATTGGCCTGATTTCTCTAGCCATCTACTTACTTTCCCTGGTCGTCAATTACAGTTGTACAATCATTGTTCTCCTTCTTAGGTGCATCTTGGCCTGTACAGGGTGAAAAATGGTTTAGCACCAGTGACCAAATTTGTACTTATCCAACAAGGATCTCATTTTAGCTGAGATCCTAACTTTGGTCTCCTTCCTTTTGGGGGCCATATTAATGGCAATTTGCATTTCAGTGGGTTGAAGACTTAGGCTCCTTTCACACGAGCGAGTATTCCGCGCGGGTGCAATTCGTGATGCGCCCGCATGGAATACGGACCCATTTATTTCAATGTGGCTATGTACATGAGCCTTGGTTTTCACACATCACTTGTGCATTGCGTGTAAATCGCAGCATGCTCTATATTCTGCGTTTTTCACGCAACGCAGGCCCCATAGAAGTGAATGGGGCTGCGTAAAAATCGCATTTTGCTTGCGGATGCGATGCGTTATTCAAGGATGGTTGCTAAGAGATGTTGTTTGTATACCTTCAGTTTTTTAGCACGCTTGTGCAAAACGCATTAAATCGCATTGCACCCGCCTGATAAAAACTGAACTGAATGCAATTGCATACAAAACTGAATGCCCTTGTTTGAGAAATCGCGTTTTTTTCACTGAAGGCATTCGCAACGCATCCGGACCTAATCCACACACACTCGTCTGCAAGGGGCCTTATAGTGTAACAGATTGTTTAGGAGAAAGCCCCAGCCCTGGCAATAAACACCCGGAAAGCAACCTGGTGGTGTAAGGTGACATCGTGCTCTCCGAACACACAGATTTACTGATGCCAATGGTGCTTCAGAACTTAGTATTCATAGCAGATTGTCTCTTTTCCAGCTCATAGTCCGCCAACGCTTTCCACTCCCATTAACGGTAATTTTCATTTAAGCAGGCACTCAAATGTAGACATCACATGATCAATCTCTTCTAGGATAGATGTGTTGCATGCTAGGAATTTATGACCATCTTGCTGTATATCAGATACTTTGTCATGAAGTTGGAGAGTCTAGAAGCCCATGATACACACGAGGCTCCTTGTGTGCATAAGAAATAAGGCTACATGCACACAACCATATGTGTTTTGTGGTCCGCAAAAAAAAAAACGGATGACATCTGTATGCTATCCGTTTTTTTTTTTTTGTTTTTTTTTTGCGGAACCATTGCCTAAAACAAACAGGAATAGGACATGTTATATTTTTTTTGCAGGGCTACGGAACAGCATTTTTTGCAGACCAATTGAAATTAATAGGTCCGCATCCTATCCGCAAAAAAATGAACGGACACTGAAACAAAATACGTTTGTGTGCATGAGGCCTAAAGGGTTTGTTTGCAATGAAATCCTTTACTATAAGACAAGGTCATATAAAGAAATTGAAGCGACCATCTGGCTCATAAAAAATAAAATTAACATGAACGGGGGAAGTTTTGCGTACTTGTTGACCTCCGTGTCATCATGTCAGCTGTAGATCTGCCAGATCCTGAGCTCCTCTACTGCCATTCAAGATGGCGGCACAGGTTCTCAGACTATCTAATGCACAGTGTTCATCCGGTAGACTGATAAAAAGATGATGTGGAGGTCACCAGGTGTTCTGGTCATTCCTCGGTGGGAAACTTGGAAGTAGTAGTTGTTGTTGTGTTTTTTTTTCGAAATTCTGCTTTCTTTATGATTAATCCAGTGCACCTCTGCTAGTCATGACCACATGTCATGAACAGAGACACACCACAGCCTGTGCCTTGCCTCATCCACCATTTAATGTATATATGTGTCCTCTTTCTGCCTTTGTTTACATTGATTTACTTTTTCTTTTTTATTGCTGCGCAGGCTTTTGGAATGCCCTCCATAGTGGCTCATATAAATGAAAAGCCAGAGTTGTTTTTTGGATCTGATCGGTTTGAACTTCTTGCACATCGCCTGGGTCAGTATTTTGCATGTTTTTGCTTGGTTTCATATTATGAATGTGAGTTTTGAATACACCGTATAATGTGCTGTACAGTTACTGTATGTGTTGTGATAACAGACTAGTAACCGGCGTGTCTGATTGTTACATTCCTGGATGACGACCTTTGACTTCATGTATCATTTCCTATAAATAGATTGTATGAATGCACAAAATGTTGAGAATAGAAGTATTAGTTAATACACTACATTATTTAACTGCTATCATAAGCCAGTGGTCTATTCACATAATAGAGCAGGGGAGGTGTGGTGGCTGCGGCAGCCAGGGTGGCCGTAGTCCTCACAGTGGCTAATCTCTACTCCAGTGCTTCCTGGGTCATGTGCAGCTAGAGGGGGTTTAACCCTTCTTTCACTGAGGGACTTTAGAACAGAAGAAAAACAGGACCAGGCTCTCTTGATTATAATAAAGTTGCTTTTTACCAAATAGATGATGAGAGTTACAGTACAAATACGAGAAGTAGGCACAACTCTCAAGTATTTCACAAAGTAGACTTTTCCAAAAGGCTTAAGGTAGGAGATGGCGATGTAGGAGTCTTTCTGTAGGCACTAGCAATCTCCTCCAGATTGACTAAATGCATGCAATCCCTCTCAATAAATCTCTGCAATGCCCAACTGTGGGTTACCGTCCTACATTGGATGGCCAGTCTGTCTCAGAAATGTGATAAGCATCAGAAGCAATTAACCCTCACCACATGCTGTAAACTTTAAAGCCATAGGCAAGAGTTACCTTTACTGGTTGTCCAACCACGAACTTAAAATGGTCCTCAACCTTCCTTCTCTTGGAGGATAACTTAGCAAAGTTGATTTTGTATCAGGTTTCCACTCAGGAGGGAAGTTCTCATGGAGAATTTCTATTTTGGCATACTTTGCAGCAGCACACACTAAACAAGTCTTTACTCTATCTGCTGACTAACTAGAGGAACATTGAACCAGCCCACTGCCTGGCAACTGTAACATAAGACTGCCAGTTAACGATTTCCTTCCCATACATTAGCCTTTTGGGATACATAGTGCATAGTAAAGTTGCATTTATCATTTCCACCCCAATGTGCATAGTAAGCATCTCAGTAAATATTTTAACAGTGAGACATAACAATATTTTAGTAGTGAACCATAGCATTATAACATTAACCCATTAGCAGTGAACCAACGATGCACTGCAATAGTAGTTTGTTTAAAGGGAACCTGTAACACTGTACTTGCAGTCCTATCTATAGCCTTGTATAGAGTAGGAGGAGCTAAGCCAATTTGTTGTGGAAAAAGATCCAGTATAACTTGTATTTTATTAACTAGACACATGGCGTTTTTTGGGGGGGAAATTGCACATTATGCATGGTTTTCCTCAAGGCATTTTTTTGTGTGAAATGTTAAACTCACTATTGTTTTGGGGGCTTTTTCTTCTATAGCATATTCAATATGCTCTTTATTTAGAATGTGGCTTACAGCAAAGAAGTTAAATGACTCATTTATACCAAGAAAATTACATAAAAATAATTGTATTCTGTAGTCTGAAAGTCTAGAATGCTATGTTCTCCATGTTTAAAGAGTGCCTCATTATAGTAGCAGATTCCCTTTAATACTGAAAAATGCACTTCATGTCTTATCTGTGCTTTTTTGCAGGCGAAAAATGGTTGGGACCTGTGCCACAAAAATCCCACCTGTGACAACCTCATCAGAAAAACAGCAGTATATCAGTTACCGCTATTATATCTGTTTTCTACACAGATAATGTGTGCACACAATTTCTTATTCTAGTAGCTTGCTGCTAAAATAAATGCATTAATAAAGTACATTCACGTAGGGAGTCTTCAATCACTAGGGCTGGCTCCATGGTGCTGGACTGTAGTGGGTTAAAAACGTATCACTCTCACCATTTCCACCTTAATAGTTTACAGTTTGATGTATATACAGGGCCATTCAAATAGAATGGTGCAAAATTATAGCCTCAGTATAATAATTGTCTCAAAAAAAGACACTATCTGTCCAATTTTTATCTGTACACTACAATTTGATGTGAGCTTCAGACACAGCAGATGGTTTGGAGGTAGTCCAGGTCTGTCCAGACGCATGCCAGCATATCCTATCCACAGAAAGAAGTCTCAGGTCGCTAAATCTGGTGATCCTAGAGGCCAGCGCAACACTAATTCTGAAAAGGCTGGAGGAATTTCATTCTGGTATCTGCAGACATCCAACTGGAAATGAGGAGGAACACCGTCCTGCTGACAGACTGTTTAGATTAGAAGATCTTCCCCTGACTGTGACAGTATCCTTGCCAAAAAAGAAGGGACTGTAGACTTTGTGCCTGCTTATTGTACAGAACTTTTACTTTTAGCGAGTCCCTCATGTGCTTTATAAGGGCACATGGGTTTTCCAAGCCCCAGATTCTAAATTTAGGTTGATGGACCTTCCTGTGGAGGTGAAACGCAGACTCATCACTGAGCACCAGCCTGTCAGTAAATTTGTCCTTTTCCAATTGGCCATAAATGTAGGTATAAAGTCACAACATTTTGAATTGTCATCTGGTTTCAGCATCTAAAGAATTTGTAATCTATATGGCTTACAACGCAGACATTTTTGTAAGATACAGACCATATTGTGGTTTGTGGTACCTGTAGTTCTGTACTAATCAGCCTGGTCGACTTTCTAGGACTATCCTCGTACATGGCTCAAAACCTTTTCACTGTCTCTTCCAAAGGTTTTGGGCAGCCTGGACTCCCCATGACATAAACCTGATTGCTTCACCCAACGCAGGCCTGATCAGAATGCTATGAGGAACTAGAAGACCCAGACGGTGAAGGTAATGACCGCACCTCCTCAAACTAAACTTACCAATAAGGGGCCGTGGATAAGCCAAATATTTTGAGGGCTGCGTCTGTGACCTACACATGAACTTTCTGGATGCTTCAGGCCAATCATGACACCAGTACCTCCATGCAGAGCTCATGTGTGTCACTGTTCCTATGTAGAGCACATCTATAATGAAAAATTCACTGTACTGTCACAAAAGACCTCGTTCTTGCAAATTGTAATACACCAAAAGCCATTTCTTATACCCGCCCCTTTGTGTACAGGTTTAAACTAACCTAGAGGGACAGACTCGTGTCCATAGCAATCAATCACAGCAAAGCTTTCATTGGTTTACTTTAAAGAGTTATTCCCATACCATCACTAAGATATGCCCCCAGTGTCTGCTAGGTGCGGGTCCCACCTCCTACGCCGAGAATGGAGAGTGGAGAGAGTGGTGGAAGGAGGACCCTGGGATCCGGCCCATACAAGTGAATGGGAGCGCACCGCCCTTTCGCAGCCACTGCTCCTATTCATTTCTAGGGGCAGACGGAAATAGCCGAGCCAGCGCTTGGCTATTTCCAGCAGCACCATAGAAATGAATGGAGGGCGGCTACGCATGCCACATTCCCCGCTCCGTTCTCAGTGTAGGTGTGGATCCCACCTCTATCAGACATGGGGGCATAACGCCATTGTCTGTGATGGGAATACTCCTTTAAATACAGGCCTTTTGCACCATCCTTTTAGAATCGCTCTGTATTTGCAATTTTTTGTTAATGAAGCTGTAAGGTCTCACTTTGCATTGCACTTTTGGCACAATTTAGCTCTTCACGAACAAAGAACATCTAGTTCACAATATGTAAAAGGCAGTTTTAGTTTTCCATAATAGCAGACCTAAGGGCGCGGTCCTACGGTGCGGTTGGCATGGGCTCCCGTGAGTGGGCATTGTTTGGCCACATGCGGCGTGCCATACTGTCAGCCTGTACCCCAATAACATTTCCCTGATTTGCTACTGTTCATGTATATTACTGCAGGCCGGTTACTTTCCATTACATACCTTAGATAAGGGGTGCACAACCCGCAGCCCCCATCCTGCTGGGCAGAAACATAGCTGATCTTGCAATGGATTACAGAGTACTGTGTTTTGTGGTCCGCAAAACACGGTTACCCGTCATGTATGTTCTGCATTTTGTAGAATGGAGCAACAGATGCGGACAGCACACTGAGTGCTAGCAGCATCTTTTGCGGCCCCATTGAAGTGAATGGGCCTGCATCCAAGCAGCAAAAAATGCGGATTGGATGCGGACCAAAACAATGGCCGTGTGCATGAGCCCTTACTGGTTATTGCAGGGCAGGAGGCTGTCAGAACCAGTGAGTGCCGTCCTCTGCAGTGAAGTAAAGTGCTCCTTTGTGGACAGGACGCATGAAGGAAATGTTGCCACTTAAATGGGTTTCCCAGTAAAAAATATTTTTGACAAGTTCCTGCAGTATAGTCCCTGAAAGAAGATTCATACTTTCCTGCTCCATCTTCCGGTCCCGGAGCACCTTTGTAGCAAATGACTGACTTCAGTGGTGAAACACTGCTTGTGGCCACATCACCACAGAAGCCAGTCATTGGCAGGAGAGGTACAAGTGACTATGCTCCTAGCCAGCCAGATGTAAACGGGACCGGAAGATAGCGGGAGTGGCAGGGAGCAGGAAAGTATGAATCTTCAGTGCCAGGGCCATGCTGCAGGAATGATTGAAAAATAATTTTTTACCAGAGTATCTCTAAGTTCCTATTACACTGCACGATATTTAGGACAATTACTGGGAACAAGTATTAATAGGAGCGCTCATTACTGATATGTGAGCTATTGTAATGGGGAGCCGGCGACGCGCTTCCCTTGCGCAGCATCGCCGGCATTCCGTGCTTGTGAGAGAGCGTGGACGCGGCAACCAGCGTCTTCTCAGCGCGGCCAGCGTCCTTCATCCCCTAGGCAATGAGCAGCAGGGGATCTGAGCGCCGATGGGAATGAATCGGCGCTCAGCTGTGTGTCGTGCAATGCGAGTCACATGACGCTGGCCACGTCACGTGACTCATCCGTAGGGGCTATTGAAACAGGCAACCTGATTGGTCTTTCTACCCGCACCTGCGTATTTGGATTTCCTATTGTGTGTTTGGACCTCAGCTGGTTTTTGACCTCGACCTTGCGACCTCCTTGGCTTTGACGTTACCTCTTGGCTTCTCCCCGTGTACTGCGTGATCTCCTGGCCTTGACCCTTGCTTCCTTGACTCCGTTACGTTTTTGCTTTCTTCAGTAGGCCCTTGCACGTACCCAGGCGAGGGACCGCCGCCAAGTTGTACGCCGTCAGTTAGGCAGGGATAGAGTTGTGGGTGGAATTCAGGGCCTCTGATCAGCCGATAAACAAGGAATGTCTCGTTTGTCGGCTCATCTACATATTTTATCCGGATAAAAGACGTACAATTATCGTCAGCACATCTCCCTGTGTAATTAGGAATGTGCTACCGATAATGAATAGAACTGAATGAGGGAGAAATGACTGTGATAGTGATCATTACTCCCCATTCACTTTGCATCAGCCTGTGTAACTGCATGTCGTACTTTTAGTCCGGCTGCCTCTCACTGTGCGCTGCCGCCGCAACTCCGCCCCCATTATGGTCAATGGGAACGGAGTGGCAGTCCGGGGGCACACGTGAACTATCGGCAGGACGGATCCTACAGGCTGTTCACCCGCCAGAACAGCCTGCCGTACTCCCCTGCCGCTAATATGAAAGTACTCTCAGAGCAAAATTTGTCATTCATTAATTCATTCATATGTGTGTCTGTATACCTTCCATCTATCACAGACACTGTGCGTCCTGTATTACAGGGCTCCTCTACAGGACGTAACCAACAGCAACTGAAATCAAAGCTGATTTGCCACGGGGTCCAATTGTAGGCTAATAACGTCAGAATCAGGCAGTTTTGATAAATGGTGGCATTTGGGGAAAGTTATATGGCAGCAATGTACTGTGTGTTCGACCGGATATATTTATATTAGTGGAACGACCCCTTTAATCCTGCTGAGCAAACATCTTCAGGCCACATGTATGAACTGGTGAGAGCATGGCCTGATATTTGCTCTGCACCTCTAGTCTAGGACTTTTCCAAGCATCAATGTCGCCGTAACCAGAATCCTCAGATATATTTGCCGTGTTGCTTAGCACACTCAAACCATCTCATGTGAGATCGGTCATAAAAAATCTGGCAGATGTCAAACGTACTATAAAGTAAACCTCAACCTTTAGGTCTTATTTACACGGTAGTGGTTGAGGTCCATGTGCTGTCCCGCTCCGTGGTCTCCCGCTGCGCTCGGTATACTCACCTTCCCAGCAGGGGGCCTCCAGGCACTCCACAGCACGTCCATGGTCCCACACTACACTGACCTCTTGACGTACGCATGCCGTGACTTGATGCGCTGTGTGACGTCAGAACGATGGAGTGTCGGCGGCGCCCAGAGGCGTACATAGGAATCACTGGGCCCCATAGCAAAAATCTGAATTGGGCCCCTTAACCCCGCCCACTACCCACCATGGCCCCTCCCACTTCCTTACTTTGCTCCTCCCATGCCACACCCCCATTAAATAAATTTATACATGACCTACAGAAACTGTTAGGGGTTTCCTGGGGGTGACCTGTCACATGGGATATCTGCTGCAGCCTGCAGGTCTCCTTATTTGGGCTGCCATGTTAGGCTACTTTCACACTTGCGTTCGGGTCTCCGCTTGTGAGTTCTGTTTGAAGGCTCTCACAAGCGGCACCGAACGGATCCGTCCAGCCCTAATGCATTCTGAGTGGATGCGGATCCGCTCAGAATGCATCAGTATGGCTCCGTCTGTCCTCCGCTCAGCAGGCGGACACTTGAATGCTGCTTGCAGCCTGGCCGTGCGGAGGCAAACGGATCCGTCCAGACTTACAATGTAAGTCAATGGGGACGGATCCGTTTGAAGTTGACACAATATGGCTCAATTTTCAAACGGATCCGTCCCCCATTGACTTTCAATGTAAAGTCAAAACGGATCCGTTTGCACTATCATGAACAAAAAAAAAAAATGTTTTTTTTTTTTTTTTGTTCATGTTAATGCAAACGGATCCGTTCTGAACGGATCTAAGCGTTTGCATTATAGGTGCGGATCCGTCTGTGCAGACAACAGACGGATCCGCTCTGAACGCAAGTGTGAAAGTAGCCTTAAAGGGAATCTGTCACTAGCAATTTACCCCCAATTTTTTTTTCATGAATCCATGTTTAACAGAGTACCTGTTTTCCATCTGTCTTGTTCTTTTGATTGTGAGTCTTGTCATGTCTTCAAAAAATCGATTCTTATGATATGTAATTGAAGCTGTAAGGAGCCCAGAGGGGCGTTATTCTTTCTCCACGGTGCCCAGGAACGCCCCTCTGAAGTGCCGTGCCCGGCTAAGTTTGAAAACTAATAACGCCTCCAAGTTCATCTAAATCGCCTCCCAGAGGCACGGCTAAGTGCTCAACACCCCCCTCCTCAGTGCCGCGCTCTGCGGCAAACACCCCGATCCTCCTCTCGCCGGCATCCCAAATCCCGCGCAGGCGCAGTGCCGTCAGTCATCTTATCATAGCGCAGGCAATCGCCGGCACTGCGCCTGCGCGGGATTTGGGATGCCAGCGAGAGGAGGATCGGATTTGGGAGGCGATTTAGATGAACTTGGAGGCGTTATTAGTTTTCAAATTTAGCCGGGCACGGCACTTCAGAGGGGCGTTCCTGGGCACAGTGGAGAAAGAATAACGCCCCTCTGGGCTCCTTACAGCGTCATTTACATATCATAAGAATCGATTTTTTGAAGAAATGACAAGACTCACAATCCAAAGAACAAGACAGATGGAAAAAAGGTACTCATGGATCCATGTTTAATAAAGTACCTTTTTTCCATCTGTGTTCTTCTTTTCCATGTCAGTCTTGTCCTTTCTTCTAAAAATCGATTCTTGCTGTAAGCCGGACTGGAGCCCAGAGGGGCGTTTTTCTTTCTCCACGGTGCCCCTCTGATTAGTGCTGTGCCCGCCTAAATATGAAAACTCTAACGCCTCCATCATTTAGCTGAATCGCCTCCCAGAGGCGCGGCTAAGTCCTAGACACCCGCCCCCCTCCTCAGCGCTGCGCTCTGAAACACCCGATCCTCCTCTCGTCGGCGTCCCAAATCCCGCGCAGGCGCAGTGCCGGCGATTGCCTGCGCCTGCGCTCTGATAATACGGCTGAGGGCAACAGCTTCAACATCGTCACTGGGCTCGGCGCATGCCCAGTGACGATGTTGAAGCTGTTGCCCTCAGCCGTATTATCAGAGCGCAGGCAATCGCCGGCACTGCGCCTGCGCGGGATTTGGGACGCCGACGAGAGGAGGATCGGGTGTTTCAGAGCGCAGCGCTGAGGAGGGGGGCGGGTGTCTAGGACTTAGCCGCGCCTCTGGGAGGCGATTCAGCTAAACATGGGGGGGGGCCCTGGGGAGAAAAGCAGCCGCATAGCCGGCTGCTGGTCATCAGTGGGCGGGGCCTTATCTGCGCTACGGGCCCCCCAGTGCCGCGGGCCCCATAGCAGTGGCGTGGTCTGCCTCTATGGGCGGTACGCCACTGGCGGCGCCCCTACTGGAAAGGTAAGTTGGTGCGACTAAGGCCGGGCGCCCTGAGTGCACAGCGTCATAGCAACCAATGGGGGGAGAGCTGAAGGCACTGGGGTGAGGGAGTACTGATGGCATAGGAGGGGGGGCTGATGGCACCGAGGGGAACTGATGCACTTGGGCTGATCGCACAGGGGGGAACGAAGGGTGTTGGGGACTGATGGTAGGTGGTCTGATGAGATTTTATAAAGGAAAACAGTCAATTCATTCATTTTTTCTTTAGATTACTCGATTGATCGTAAAAAATAATTGATAGAATACTTGATTTCTAAAATAATTGTTTACTGCAGCCCTATTCAGAACCATTGCAGTCTGTGGCTCTATTCACACAGCTGTATTTTTAAGGCCTCATGCACATGGCCGTTGCCCTTTTATTATGGCCTGCAAACAGCCGATTCTGCAATATAGGGGGCACTGGCCCTCTGCTCACAGCATCACGGATGTGGACCCATTTACTTGAATGGAAGGCAAGGAAGCACTACGGATAGGGTGGCCACTTGCAGAACCCCAAAAAGAAGGACACCATACCCTGGAAAAGAGGACATCATACCGGGGACAGGTATTAATAAATACTGCGAATGGGGGACTGCTGAAAGGGGTTTATGACTACTGTGGGAGCTGAAAGGGGGGAATAAATAACTACTGTGAAGAAGGGACTGAAAGGGGTTAATAAATACTGTGGATGGGGGACTGCTATAAGGGGTTAATAATTACTGTGAAGGCCCTTCACAGTAGTTATTAACCCCTTTCATCAGTCCCCCTTCACAGTATTTATTAAACCCCTTTCAGCAGTCCCCCATTCACGGTATTTATTAACCCTTTTCAGTCCCTTCTTCACAGTAGTTATTTATTCCCCTCTTTCAGCTCCCACAGTAGTTATTAACCCCTTTTAAAATCAGCAGCGCCAGCCCAGTAGCCATTGACTGTTTGCAGCTAAGTGCAATAATTAAAGCTAACAGCAGATGGCGGTAACAGTCTTCACGATCTACAGCCTGCTGAGAAGGTCAGCCAAATACAGGAGGAGGGAGTAGACTTCTGCTCTGTTCCCACAATGCTCCTTGGAGTGTGAAGGCAGCAGACATGTCTAAACGAAAGGTTCTTGAGCTGTTCTATGATGTGGTCTCCCCCTATGCCTGGCTGGGGTTTGAGGTGAGAGGATATATTTAGAGCAGGCATGCTCAACCTACGGCCCTCCAGCTGTTGAAAAACTATAACTCCCACAATGCCCTGCTGTAGGCTGATAGCTGTAAGCTGTTCGGGCATGCTGGAAGTTGTAGTTTTGCAACAGCTGGAGGGCCGCAGTTTGAGGATGCCTGATTTAGAGCATTGTAAAGGGCAGCACGTGGTGTGTTCTGTATTGTTCTGTGCAGTCACTTCCTGGTGTCATGGTGGGCTGTGAAACTTGTATGAATCAAAAGGAGCAGAAAATTGGTGCAGTAGTGATGTAGTCGGCGCAGGCGCAGTGAGGAAGCCGGCACCAGGAGCGCTTCCTTCACTCGCTGCACCTGCGCCGAATACAGAAGTGGACGGCGCAGGCACGGGATTTCCTCAACTTGGACTTCAATCAAGAGGAGCGGGGCGGGCAGAACGGAGGACCTGGGCAGGATACATGGTTAGTTTTTTCGAGCCTCTAGGTGCTGAATCTACACCCACATAGCACCTAGCTTATTGTAAAAGTGTGTACTTTAGCAGAACGGCTGCAGGTAGAAATGTATAAAACACTGGTATGTAGTGCTGACATAAGCACATCGCTGTCAGTCAGCTACATAACAGAAATTCTGATGGTATAAACCCTTTAAGTCATTAGATGTCGTCATTAAGCATGGTGTGAGAAAGTATCTAAAGAAACACATATATATGACACACTCCAAGGAACAAAGGAGCACTGTAATAAATGGATAATAATCTTGGAGAGTACATCACAGATAAACCATTGCAACGTTTCATTGCCTACAAATTGATCTCCGGAGATTTAGCGCGGTCGCTCAGTGGTTAGCAGAGGTCCCTGGCAGCAGCGCTGGGGTCCTAGGTTAGAATCCGACCAAGGACAACATCTGCATGGAGTTTGTATGTTCTCCCCATGTTTTTGTGGGTTTCCTCCGGCTTCCCATACTCTGATAGGGACCTTAGAATGTGAGCCCCATTGGAGACAACAAGCAATAATGATGTTTGTAAAATGTCAGCTCTATATACAGTGAATGAGTAACATTTCACAGGGTTGTCAGGGGTACAGATATTGATGATCTATCCTCAGCATAGCTCATCAGTATCAGATTGGTGGGGGTCTGACTCAGGGGCCGTAGCACTCATTCGAGCGCTGCCTCCTCTTTAAAGCTGACCTGCCTCCCATTCCCCTAGTTGTAGCGGTGCAGCGGAATTACAGGCGTTCGCATGAATGGGAGAGAAAGATGTAATTGAACTTCATCGCTGCTACAAAGTGGACGGTGTGCAGATAAACCTTGAACAGGACGCAGCACTCGCACAAGCACCGTGACTTGTTCAATCAGCTGTCCGAGGGGGTACAGAGGGTTGGACCCCCACAATCTGATATTGATAACTTATCCTGAGGATACTGTAGGTCATCCATATCTGTAACCCTGACACCCCTTCAGGGCCCCGAGGTACACTCATTTACTTCAGTGTTAGGAGCGAATTGATTCATACGGAAGTGTAGTGGCGCATTAAGGCCCCTTGCAGACGAGCGTTCCTCCCGCAGCGAGTCCACATCGCTGCTCCCAGTGCTGCCGGGGGTCACATAGCATTATATTGATTTATGATGCTATGTAACCCTTACAGTTCTGGAATGTTTTGGATTACACTGGCATAATAGAATACATTCCAGAACTGTAAGGGTTACATAGCATCATAAATCAATATAATGCTATGTGACTAGGTCAGTGCCGGGAGCTTCGATGCGGACTCGCTGCGGGAGGAACGCTCGTCTGCAAGGGACCTAACAGTTGCTGCTCTGGCTGTAACAGCAGAGCATCTTCTCTTGCGGCACTGCTCGGTGCAGTATTTTCATAAGAACTGTGTGAATCTGCCGTTCTTTTCCTATGAGGAAGGAGATGTCAAAATGCCAGAAAAAAGGCGGCAAAAGCTTCAGAATGCTGTGTTTTTAAAATATGTATGATATATTGCATGATATACTTGTCATCAGCACATGTGCAGTAGGCATCTGCGCTGCTTAAACAGTCAATGCAGATTCTCTAAACATGCGCTGATCCTGCGAGCAATGTGCAGGTGCTCGATTACAGGGCCAGTGAGATGCCTAGCCCTGTCAATCAATAGGAAAGGCGGAGTCGCAGGAGGAGCAGGGCGTTGAAGATCTGGTGCTCCGGATGTCTTGTGCAAAGATGGGAAGATATTAGAATTAAAAAAATTACTGACCGCGTCCAAACTCCCACCGCTCCAGCACCATCAGTCTGATCCTGACTTGCCACTGCAGCCATGATGTCATATTTTTGGCTGCAGCAGTAACATGCTACTGAAGCCGATCACTGGTCTCAGCAGTACATGTCACAGCACAGCTGAGTTAAGTGATTGGCTGCGGTGATCCCGTGTACTGGCACGTCACCAATGCAGGAGAGGGTGTTTGAAATGGTCAGAACAATTTGATGGGCATCTCCAGGATTTGCAGTTACCTCTTATTTCATGGAATTACCCAGATTTTTTCATTTTTCTTCCAGATACTGTTACGATATAAGAACTTATGGAACATAGACATTCATTTACGCCCTGGGTTCCTTGGAGGAATAATGCATGCATCTGGTATGTAAAACTGTAGCATTTAGAGAGCAGGGGCAGCAGTTCATCTGTACCAGCTGCTGTGCTTTGTACTCAGGGGTATAGCATTTGATTGAATGGGATATGCTGCAGTACCAGGCAAAACCTCTCAATTATTGTGCTACAGTATTGTGCAGTGTTCCTAAAGGTCCTTAGGATAGGCCATCAATGTTATCGTCCCTTATAGACTGTCAGCAGCAGTCTGGTGGCCTTATTATGGCTTTATGTATGAGCTGTAGTAAGGCATCCTGTCCTGTAGGATCAGCAAAGCCTTTTCTGATCTCTCAGGATAAAATCAGGTTCCATCCTGGATAGGGATCGACTGATATAGATTTTTTAGGGCCGATACCGATAATTTGTGAACTTTCAGGCCGATAGCCGATAATTTATACCGATATTCTGTGAATTTTTATTTTTGAAAAAAAAAAATTCCTACACACATCTGCTAAAAAAAGGAATATGTTTATTGTTAATGTGTATTTTTTTTTTTTTTTTTTATAAATCTTTCTTTTTCATTTATACTTAATATTTTGGTGTTTTTTTTTTTTTGTTTTTTTTTTACTAACTTTTAGCCCCTTAGGGACTAGAACCCTTTTCCTATTTACCCTGATAGATTTATCAGGGTGAATAGGATCTCACACTGTCCCTACTGCTCTGTGCTTTGTGCACACAGCAGCATGGAGTTTACCATGGCAGCCAGGGCTTCAATAGCGTCCTGGCTGCCATGGTAACCGATCGGAGCCCCAGGGTTACACTGCTGGGGCTCCGATCGGAGGAGGAGGGGAGAGGGGACCCTGTGGCCACTGCCAGCAATGATTAATACTAGGGGGCGCACTGCGCCACCAATGTTTTTAATAGGGGGGTGGGGGTGCGCACTGCGCCACCAATGATTAATACTGGGAGACTTGGGGGGAGCACTGCGCCACCAATGAAGATAAATCTCTCATTTATTCATAAACAGGAGGCGGGAGCTGGCTGCAGAATTACATAGTCGGCTCCCGACCTCTATGAGCGGTAGCTGCGATCCGCGGCACCTGAGGGGTTAACTTCCGCGGATCGCAGCTACAGCTCATAGAGGTCAGGAGACGGCAATGTGATTCTGCAGCCAGCTCCCACCTCCTGTTCAATTTGAATGAGTGAGTAAGTTAACATCATTGGTGGCGCAGTGGCCACAGCCCCTCCCCTCCTCTTCCCATCTGTCTCTTCATCGGCGGTAGCGGCAGCAGCATCACAGGGGGAGGGAGACACTGCTTCCTTCTCCCCTGTGCTTCTGAGGGAACACGGAGAGCGCTGACAGCAGCGCTATCTGTGTTCCCCATACGTTATCGGAATATCGGCAAAATAGATGCCGATAACGGTCAAAATCCTGATACCGATAATCGGTCGATCCCTAATCCTGGACAACAAATATGCTGCTCATGCAGGAAACTATAATACAGCTGTGTGCAGACGCTCCTAAAGAGGGCCTTTCACTGGTCCTAATTTACAATATTGTTACCTGACAGTGTAGGGCTTTATTAGGAGATGTCAGGGCGCTTTTTCTTTTTCACATTGGCTGCTCCGTTCTGCCACTGTGCCCCCCCAGTTCACTTTTGCTGTGCTGTATGCTAATTAGCAGCATCGGTACAGGGAGGAGGAGACGGCCATGTTTTTCAAGGGGCGTCTCCTTCTCCCAACCTGTAGCGCGGTCCAATCACAGCGGAGAGTGTCACAGCCAGGCTGAAGATGAGCTTTTTTTTTTCTCCCCGGCTGTGACACTCTCCGCTGCGATTGGACCGCACTACAGGTTGGGAGAAGGAGACGCCCCTTGAAAAACATGTCCGTCTCCTCCTCCCTGTACCGATGCTGCTAATTAGCAAACAGCACAGCAAAAGTGAACGGGGGGCACAGCGTGGGAACGGAGCAGCCAATGTGAAAAAGCGCCCTGACATCTCCTAATAAAGCCCTACACTGTCAGGTAATAACATTGTAAAATTAGGACCAGTGAAAGGTCCTCTTTAAAGTGGCACTAGGGGTTGTGTCACATCAACAACCCCTGTCCGCATGCCCTATTTTTTTATTTCCACATGCTAGTCAAATAGAGCTGAATCTTCCTCTGACTATGCTAAAGGAGCTCCTGCCATGCCACTCATCACATCCATGAATTACATGGGATGGGGGGTCATGGATTTGTATGGCCGGCATGTAGGGAAAATATATGTATCACTAGAAGTAGCATACTCTAGTTATTCCAGCTTTATATCTTTGCGATCAGCTGTATCTGTAGCCAAGTGCCTATTGCACTAACGCCAAGGTTACTGTGTACAAATCAAAGTCCATTTAATAGTGTAACCAGAATGAAGTACTGTATCTAGAATTTTTCTGGACTTTGACAAGAATGGAAAATCTTTTGTCTTTTCATTTTAGGAGTGCTCGGAACAATTTTCCATTATCAGCAGATATACAGCCAGGTCCATAAATATTGGGACATCGACACAATTCTAACATTTTTGGCTCTATACACCACCACAATGGATTTGAAATGAAACGGACAAGATGTGCTTTAACTGCAGACTGTCAGCTGTAATTTGAGGGTATTTACATCCAAATTAGGTGAACGGTGTAGGAATTACAACAGTTTGCATATGTGTCCCCCCACTTGTTAAGGGACTAAAAGTAATGGGACAGAATAATAATCATAAATCAAACTTTCACTTTTTAATACTTGGTTGCAAATCCTTTGCAGTCAATTACAGCCTGAAGTCTGGAACGCATAGACATCACCAGACGCTGGGTTTCATCCCTGGTGATGCTCTGCCAGGCCTCTACTGCAACTGTCTTCAGTTCCTGCTTGTTCTTGAGGCATTTTCCATTAAGGTTTGTCTTAAGCAAGTGAAATGCATGCTCATTCGGATTCAGGTCATGTGATTGACTTGGCCATTGCATAACATTCCACTTCTTTCCCTTAAAAAACGCTTTGGTTGCTTTTGCAGTATGCTTTGGGTAATTGTCCATCTGCACTGTGAAGCGCCGTCCAATAAGTTCTGAAGCATTTGGCTGAATATGAGCAGATAATATTGCCCGAAACACTTCAGAATTCATCCTGCTGCTTTTGTCAGCAGTGACATCATCAATAAATACAAGAGAACCAGATCCATTGGCAGCCATACATGCCCACGCCGTGACTTTACCACCACCATGCTTCACTGATGAGGTGGTATGCTTAGGATCATGAGCAGTTCCTTTCCTTCTCCATACTCTTCTCTTCCCATCACTCTGGTACAAGTTGATCTTGGTCTCATCTGTCCATAGAATGTTCCAGAACTGTGAAGGCTTTTTTAGATGTCGTTTGGCAAACTCTAATCTGGCCTTCCTGTTTTTGAGGCTCACCAATGGTTTACATCTTGTGGTGAATCCTCTGTATTCACTCTGGTGAAGTCTTCTCTTGATTGTTGACTTTGACACACATGCACCTACCTCCTGAAGAGTGTTCTTGATCTGGCCAACTGTTGTGAAGGGAGTTTTCTTCTAAGGGAAAGAATTCTTCGGTCAGCCACCACAATTGTTTTCCGTGGTCTTCCGGGTCTTTTGGTGTTGATGAGCTCACCGATGCGTTCCTTCTTTTTAAGAATGTTCCAAACAGTTGTTTTGACCACGCCTAATGTGCTATCTCTCTGATGGGTTTGTTTTGTTTTTTCAGCCTAATGGTGGCTTGCTTCACTGATAGTGACAGCTCTTTGGATCTCATCTTGAGAGTTGACAGCAACAGATTCCAAATGCAAATAGCACACTGGAAATGAGCTCTGGACCTTTTATCTGCTCATTGAAATTGGGATAATGAGGGAATAACACACACCTGGCCATGGAACAGCTGAGAAGCCAATTGTCCCATTACTTTTGGTCCCTTAACAAGTGGGAGGCACATATGCAAACTGTTGTAATTCCTACACCGTTCACCTGATTTGGATGTAAATACCCTCAAATTAAATCTGACAGTCTGCAGTTAAAGCACAAATCCAATGTGGTGGTGTATAAAGCCAAAAATGTTAGAATTGTGTCGATGTCCCAATATTTATGGACCTGACTGTACTTGTACTAGTTCGGTTTTGCTGTAATTCCATCTGTCAGTACACATTTGCAAGAGCATACAGTACATCAAGTTAGAATAGGCTAAACTCCATCTCTGATAAGAAGTAAACCTAGTGCAGATGTAGCAAGACTGTTCTCATTATGTTCACTGTACGAACTTTCCATATGTACAAAAATAAATTATTAAATGAACATCTCTGTTACGTCTACGGCCTCCTGCAAACTCTTCTGCGGCCATCATTAGTACCAGGCTTTTATTACTTAACACTATTGTTTGCCATTGATAGCCGCCTCAGACTTCGTTGGAGGTCTGGAGAGTACCTACAACCATCATGCTTAGTGCGGAGACACACAGGACCAACACTAGGTGTCATGGTGTTGGGGCGTCATTAGCTACCATGGTCATGCCTATGTGATGTTATCAGAAGGAACATAGACCAACTTTCAATATGTCCAGGACATCATTGAACAAATCCTATTGTCTTTTTCGACTCAGTTAAGCCTCATGCAGACGTCTGTGGAACACGGTACGTGAGATACGGGACTGGCTTTGCTGGAGCGCACGGCGTCCTAGCAACCAATGATGCTGTGCGCTCCTGCAATTCCAGTCCGGTATCTCACGGACCATGTTCCACGGACGCCTGCATGAGACTTGGTATTCCAACAAGATAACGCTAGCCCACACACTGCCCGCACCACACAACTTGCTCTTCAGGGTATCCAGCAACTTCCCTTGTCAGCTCCATTGCCCCCGTTGAGAACATCTGGGACTGGATGGGGTGACGGATCTCCCAAAAAACACCTTGGCTGAACTCCGGCTCCAAGTTGTAAGAGACTGGAATGACTTTCCACAGGTGGATATCCAGGATCTGTATGACCATTACCTTGCCAGAGTGGCATTGTGTATCGCAACAAGAGGAGATGCCACCCAGTATTAATGTGACTCTTCTTCAACATATACCTTGCTGCAGAGCCTAAAGAAAGGGTGCACCAGCTAGGTTGTGTGATCATTGACCAAGCTCCACCAGCAGTTTATATTTTGTAGTTTTCAAGGTGTTTTTTCACTTACATTTATGCAGGTTTTTGGAGGATGAGAATTTCTTCAAACTGATTGTTGCAGGGCTTCAGAGGGATGTTGAGGGGAAAATATTACCATTCAGATGTTGATCCGACCTGTTGCATGGGATTGCCCAGTCAGCAGAGGCATTGGCGTCTTTGCAATCTAAAATATGATGGTAATGTAAATCAGTGAAGATAAAATACCAAAAATGTCTATTGTCTCAAACAGGTATCCCGCCTCCTGCCATGGTTCCAAAGAGGGGTTCCTACATAGTAAAGGACTTGGAAAAGCTGTCTGAGTTTTATCAAGTTCCTTTACATCAACCAAGTGATTTCTTTAATGTTGTCATTAAGAAAGGTTAGTCTGAAATTTGTCATGATGAATCAGCAGTGCAATTCAAAATATAAAGGCTCTTTTTGGATTAATTGTGGATAGCGGATGAGTATCTGATTACCAAGGGCCCCTGCTGATCAGACACTTATCGCTATCCAATTCACAAGAACGTGAGCCCCATTTGAATGGAGTGACGGTCACATATGCGCACTTCCACTTTATTCAACTCTGTGGGACCGTCTTGTGATCGCAAAGTGCCCCACCGTTTAGACCCCCACTGTGTCCCTCTAGCCATTTAAAATCTAAAATCCTGTAGCCTTTAGGGCACGTTCACACTAACGTGTTTTGCGTTCCGTATACGGGCCGTTTATTGCGTTCCGTATACAGAACCATTCATTTCAATGGGTCCGCAAAAAAAAACTGAGCATTCCGTTTCCGTATGTCCGCAATTCCGTTCCACTAGATTTTGAGTCTTGTCCTGTTCTTGTCCACAAATAGCAGTCCGTGGCTCCATTCAAGTCAATGGGTCCGCCAAAAAAACGGAACACATCCGTATGTCTTCCGTATCCGTTCCGTTTTTTGCGGAACCTTCTATTGAAAATGTTATGCTCAGCCCAATTTTTTCTATGTAATTACTGTATACTGTATAGGCCATATGGAAAAACGGAACGGAAAATAGGAACCGGAACAGAAACACAACGGAAACAAAAAACGGAACAACGGATCTGGAAAAAATGGCCCGCAAAACACTGAAAAAGCCATACGGTCGTGTGAAAGAGGCCTTACAGAGTGTATTTTTTTCACGCACAGATATGAAGTCTGCATCATGGGGGGAAAAAAGTGGCATGTCGCTTCTTGACACAGATTCTGTGCAGTTACAAATTAGCCACCTTGAAAGTGGCTAAATCCTTGTGTGGATCCGTGGCATGTACAACTACATCCAAAATCTAAGGCTCAGTCTTGGATTTCTACCATGAATTCTGCAGGAAAGTTTTTAGAATTACAGTAGAATGTAATACTCTATAGGACCTATAGATTTACTTGTGCCAAATATCCATTTAAAGAGTAAAAAAAACTTTTGTATATTTTTTTTTGTGACCGTGTCCCTAATGCCCTAATAGTTTTTGTAATATAGTTTAACTTATTTTGTATTTTTATTATACTTTTGTCCCCGTAAAGCGCACCTTTCCCTGTGTGCTTAAAATCCACTTCTCTGTACACCGCTGACTGCTCAGCAGTGTACGGAGAACACATTATATGAATGGGGCCGCAGCGCATGGAGTACGGGCAGGAACTCATATTGCTGCCTGCCCGAGATTTACTAGATTTACTAACTCTTTGCATAGCACATGGGTATCCTGTACCCATGTACTATGCCAGGACTAGCTAAGCGGAGCTGGCTCATGCCTTTGCCTAAGAGCTGACATGCAGGACTCATAGCTTAGTGAAGCAGGAGCCCGCTCCGCTCAGTTAATCCTGGCATAGTCCATGGGTACACAGTACCCATGTGCTATGCCAGGAGTTAGTAAACCTCCTGGGGGCACGGGCAGGCAGCAATACGAGTTCCTGCCCGTACTCCATGCGCTGCGGCCCCATTCATAAAATGTCTTCTCCGTACACCGCTGAGCAGTCAGCAGTGTACAGAGAAGTGGATTTTAAGCGCACAGGGAAAGGTGCATTTTAGGGGGGTTAAAGTGTAACAAAAATACATAAACTATTATTAGGGCAGTAGGGACATATTGCATTACTTTCTAAGTTTTCTGAACATATATTCGAGATCCAACACTGGTGAGTGGTAGCCACCTCTCTCTGGCTGTGAAACGGCAGTAACGACTGTGCATTTTAGGAGAGGAAAAGATGGGCCACAGATTCTAATTCGAGTCTATGACCCGTCTTCACATGTCCTAAATAGCCCAGAGAAGCTGAAGGGACATGGTGACCTGCAGAGTTGCAGTCCCTTCATTCTAGTTATTTAGTGGTAAGGGTCCCAACTTCCAGTGCCCAGACTTCCACTAACGAGAATTTAAATCATATCTATCTGCCATGTTTGAGGTTCTCTTTAACTAATGGTGCAATTTAAAGGGGTTCTGCAGTTTGCTTTAACTGATGATCTATCCTCTGAATAGATCATCAACATCTGACCCCCGCTGATCAGCTGTTTGAGAAGGCAGCGGCCAGGCCAGTTGAATGGAGCTTAGCTGCGCCCAGGCCAGTTGAATGGAGCTTAGCTGCGCCCAGGCCAGTTGATACTAGTTGTGAAGTCACTGGGCCTGCGGTAAACAGTGAGAAGGCCGCGGCGCTGCTGGAGCGCTGCTGTCTTCTCGAACAGCTGATCAGCGGGGGTCCTGGGTGTCGGACCCCCACTGATCAGATGCTGATGATCTATCCAGAGGATAGATCATCAGTTAAAACAAACTGCAGAACCCCTTTAAGATGTGAGATTATCATCTGGAAACAGTCTAATATGCTGTGGGCAGCAGAGTGTATTGACTGTAGATATAAAAGACTGAGCGATTTAGTAAATATCACAATACATTTACATGATCCCATATTGGTACAGTACTGTATGTAGCACTGCTGCATTCCATTCAAATCTTGTACAATTCTGTTCTTGAATGATTTGGATCAATTTTTTAGGAAGTCTTTCAGCCATGCGGTTTGTGACGGCTGTTCAGATGTCACATCCAGAGTTCCTTGAGTCAGTGTCTCGGGAGTTGTGGCTGCGAATCTGGTCTGAGGTTGGTGCTCCGTCATGTGCTGTAGTATTCTGTCCATTAGGAAGTATTCAAATTACTTTTATTCACTTTTTGTTGCATTTTTTCCGTTAAGAGTCCAATGATTTCTGTTGGTTGAACTGATGGCAAATATGGTAGTCCACACAAGAAACAAATGGCCAAGAGCCACCAGTGTATCCAGTATATCCTTTTAGTGGTATCCATGTAAAGCCATGGAATTATGACTTTAAAGGGAATGTGTCATAAGAAAATGACCTATTTTTTAAAGGGAAACTGTCATCAACTTTATGCTGACCTCACTGAGGCTAGCATAAATTAGTGACAGAGATGCTGATGTCAGCGGTGTGTCATTCATGAGACAAAAGTAAGTAACCAGCATCATAATCATTGCAGCCCAGGCCTTGAAAAGAGTCAAATCTACCTGAGAAGAGTCCTGGTTATTCCTAATCTCCTGCTCTCCCGCCCGTCTGCTGATGATGATTGGCAGTTTTTTCCTGGAGAGAAAAGGAGAAAACTAAGTAGCAGACTGTCAGTCATCAGCAGGTGGGCAGGAATTTATGAATAACCAGGACTCTTCTCAGGAGGCCGGGACTCTTTTCCAGGCCCAGTCTGCAATGATTGTGATGTTGACAGACCGCTGAAATCGACTCACCTGTCTCTACTTAATGCTGCTGTCAGCATGGGCAGCATAAAGTTGATGACAGGTTGCCTTTAAATCAAGTTTTTACCTTATGTTAAACATATTTTTAACGAATTTTCAGTGATGCGATTTTTCATTTTTAATGTCAATATCTATATAAAAAACATAAAATCCTGCAGGTTTTGCACTGGTCACTAATCCTGATAATAGGCACCACTTCTTGGTCTGTACGGGTCACCTTACTGCAGTTATGTGCAGTTTACATTAAAGGCATGATTAGAATGACGGATATCGGCTATATCTAGATAACAGGGGGTCCACCACTCACAGTAGGTGATATCACAGCTTATCAGCTCCCTCCTGATCCCATATAATTCAGAGGCCCCTTCGTGTCCATTGTGTCTATGGCCCATGGTGGCTGCTGTCAATCATATCTCCAAATTTGGAGCGGCACATTCCTTTTAAAGTGCCTTTCTATATATAATGCACTTCAAACATCATATGGATAAAACTCCTTTTATAGTCATATACCATATACACGTGGCAGAAAAATAGTGTGACCACACGCACAGCGACGTTCCATGGAACCACCCCGCTAACTTTCTCTTCATTTTGGGAAAGGCCATAAGTCGATATCCTTCTACACTGTATATGTGGTGTTTGAAGTGTAATATATTCATAGAAAATGGTGATTTGAACTCATGAAGTGATTCCTGCACAGTCTTTACCTTAGACAAAAATGTTGCTGTTCTGCCTGGTGAACAAATGTAACTTATAAAGCCATTGAATAGACCGAAAAAGTAGTGAGTGTTTTCTGTTTGCATGTATTCAGTTTGCAGTATAGCGGTGACGTAGCTAGAAATGACTGGGCCCCACAGCAAGTTTTTGAATGGGCCCCCGTCCCCATACCAACTTCTTTGCAATTCCCCACTTTTGTGCAACCCCCATTCCTGAGGTTAGTCTAGATCGCGCTTTCAGACGAGGCCTGGCAGACGCTCTGTGCGTTTCCTGCAGTGTCACTGTATATACTGTCATTGTAGAATACTGTTGAAGGGGCCCTGCCAATAAAATCTTTTAGTCCTCCTCCTAGGTGGGCCGTTTCTCAGTTCAGGCCCCAAAGCAGCCGCATCCCCTATAGCCACTACCCTGTAGTATATTATATCATGGTCTCTCATTGGTTTATACAGCATGTCTCTTTACCTGTATTTCTTTCTTACAGGATAAAGACATTACAGAACCGGAGAGCATACTACAGGTAAGATTAGGGCCTCCAACAAATGGACCTTCTACAGCTCTGTATGATTTCTACGTGGTCCTGCTGCACCCCTGAATGGTTCTGATTTCACAGAAGAACACAGTTCAAAATTCCATCAGATGAAGATTTTAATCTTCATGATGACTTCTCTATTCGCACTAAAAAATCTGTCTGGACCCAGTATCGGTATGCAGACATTCATGTGACGTGACAACTCCAAAAATAGTAAAAAAAAATTATAATAAAAAAAATCAGTTCACGTAAAGTTACTTTATTTGACTTTGAAATAAACCATGCAATGTTGTAAATATATTTATAAATAGGTTTTCCACTAAATAGGTTTTCCGGTATTTTAATGTTGATGGTAATCAATATCGGATCGATAGGGGTCCGACACCTGGCACCCCCCCCCCCCCCCCCCGCTGATCAGCTGGTTGAAGAGACGGCCGCCCTTCCTTCCCTTCATTCGCAGTCGGCAGTGAATGAGACGGCTTGTAATTACACCTGCTACACAGCGAGCAAGTAAACAATGAAGGGAAGGTAGTGCTCACAGCTGATCGGAGGGGATGCCTGGTGTCAGACCCACGCCGATCTGATATTGATGACCTATCATGAGGATAGGTCATTAATATTAAAATCCCGGAAAACCCCTTTAACTGCTTTATTACAATGTATGAGAAGTGCTTTCATGTGCCTAATAGTTATGGACACCTTCTCGGTGGAGGTATTTCAGGCCTTCAGAATGACTCTCCAGTCTCCTTACTGGTTACTCATTATGGGTTCTCTTGATTTAGCACTTTTAAATGACAGCACCACAAAAAAAGATAAATTAAAATTAGTGGTGCAAGCTAAAGGACTACACATGTAATCCAAAATGCATAAAAATGGAAAAAGACAGCACTCTGTGTATTTATTCACCCATGTGGTCGTAACGTTTCCGCTCGTCACTAGAGCCTTTCTCATTTATATTTTATTTTCACCTTGTTTAGGCTGCTAAGAAAGCTGGAATGCCCGAAAATGTGGCCAAACAATTATTGTCCACCAGCACCTCACCAGAAATCAAAAACAAGCTCAGGGAGACATCGGACAAGGCTTTGGAATATGGGGTAATAACAGGGGCATAGCTGGAGGCTCATGGACCCTTTTGAAGAAGTTTAACTTGCCATCCACTTTGCCACCTTCACCACATTGCTTCTTTGGCACCCATCTGCTTCATAACAACATTTATTATGTCTAGTAACCATCTCAGCAATAACAAAGAAAATGTTGTGAAGTGCAGGTTGTAGCATTTAAAAAATACTGGTCAGCAAGTCTGTAGCTTTAAGTTCAACGCCTTCATTAGCCGAGAAAACAAAGCTTTATATTGTGTGCGTCTAAACATGCCGGCACCGTGTACCATACTTCTCCGCTACATGTGTGTCAGTTTTCCGATGCCTTCAGTTTCCGGGACACAAAGTGGCTATCTGATTAGCTATATTTGCTTTTATGTGGGTGTTTATTCCTCTTATCTACTCACTTTTTTTGGTTGTACTCAACATGGAGGCAGACCGTTATGGGGCCTGGTGCTCAAATACTTCTCCTGTTCCTAACATAAAACCACAGCGATTTCCTGGAGCTGCCACAAGAAGGAAGATTTTACAGCTTCCATTGAGTTTAATGGTAACTGTATAAATTCCTATGCACCCCCCATCCTCTTCCCCAAAAAAAACATTTTTGAATATATTGTGTGAAGGGAAGTAGGATATTTAGAACAGTTTGGAGGAGAGTTATGAATGTATTTGACGGGTATCTGGTTGTAAATACTTTGAGAAATATGATGTTCAGTATTAGTACCCTATTTATGAAGTACACGTTCCAGTTTATTTGACAGTCGGGTACAGTGCAATTTTATTTATTTTAATTTCTCCACTGAATTAAAAAAAAAAGAAAATCTGGGGGTAGGGAGGCATACTAAGTTTTGCTATGGAGCCCTATACCTGTGTACCCCCTGCCCTAGTTGTCAGTTACAGTTGTACAGTCGTCTCTCTCTTCCTCTGTTTTATTGCATCTTATCTGTACAGTGTGAAAATTGATTTGGCACCAGTAACATGTATCAAGCAAGAGCGTCATTTTACTTTAGCTAGCTGCACTGAATGCTTTATAGCTTTGGTATTCACAGCCGACTGTCTCCATTCTAGCTCCGTCCTGCAATGTTCTCCCCTCCAATTAGAAGACTTTTTTTTATTTTTATAATTGAACTCTATGGTTAATGGATGCCACTGTATGGCATCAGTCTGAGGCATCCATTTTACATATTAGTTTTTTGTATATGTTAAACGGATATTATTATTTTTTATTTTTTTTTACTCTGACTGTGCAGGATACAAGAACGTGATATGCTAAGTATTTTCAGTGATTTTATGTATTTAATTCCCAGTGAACCACTTTAAGCAAGGACCCAAATGTAGAAACGTGCTCCTTTCCCGATCAGCCCCAGATTGATCTCTTCTAGAAGGAGCGCTCTCTTGTATTCCGGGACAGTGACAAGAATTCAGGACCATCTCACTGTATCATAAAGTTTGAGTCTAGAGGCCCATAATACACAAAGTCTCCTGTGCCTATAAGATTTAAGTGGTTGTGTGCAATGAAATATTTTACTATTAGACATAGTAAAACAGAGAAGTTAAGTTTCTCATTTATTTGTAATCAAAATTCTACTGCCGTTATGAAAAATCCAACGCCTGTTTGCTATCCATGGTCCCACGTAATCAATGGAGGGGAGCATTTGCCCATACATTGCCATCCCCATTTAATGTACAGGGAGTGCAGAATTATTAGGCAAGTTGTATTTTTGAGGATTAATTTTATTATTGAACAACAACCATGTTCTCAATGAACCCAAAAAACTCATTAATATCAAAGCTGAATATTTTTGGAAGTAGTTTTTAGTTTGTTTTTAGTTGTAGCTATTTTAGGGGGATATTTGTGTGTGCAGGTGACTATTACTGTGCATAATTATTAGGCAACTTAACAAAAAACAAATATATACCCATTTCAATTATTTATTTTTACCAGTGAAACCAATATAACATCTCAACATTCACAAATATACATTTCTGACATTCAAAAACAAAACAAAAACAAATCAGTGACCAATATAGCCACCTTTCTTTGCAAGGACACTCAAAAGCCTGCCATCCATGGATTCTGTGAGTGTTTTAATCTGTTCACCATCAACATTGCGTGCAGCAGCAACCACAGCCTCCCAGACACTGTTCAGAGAGGTGTACTGTTTTCCCTCCTTGTAAATCTCACATTTGATGATGGACCACAGGTTCTCAATGGGGTTCAGATCAGGTGAACAAGGAGGCCATGTCATTAGTTTTTCTTCTTTTATGCCCTTTCTTGCCAGCCACGCTGTGGAGTACTTGGACGCGTGTGATGGAGCATTGTCCTGCATGAAAATCATGTTTTTCTTGAAGGATGCAGACTTCTTCCTGTACCACTGCTTGAAGAAGGTGTCTTCCAGAAACTGGCAGTAGGACTGGGAGTTGAGCTTGACTCCATCCTCAACCCGAAAAGGCCCCACAAGCTCATCTTTGATGATACCAGCCCAAACCAGTACTCCACCTCCACCTTGCTGGCGTCTGAGTCGGACTGGAGCTCTCTGCCCTTTACCAATCCAGCCACGGGCCCATCCATCTGGCCCATCAAGACTCACTCTCATTTCATCAGTCCATAAAACCTTAGAAAAATCAGTCTTGAGATATTTCTTGGCCCAGTCTTGACGTTTCAGCTTGTGTGTCTTGTTCAGTGGTGGTCGTTGAAAGAATATGATCCTTCTCTCTATGCACCGTGATTCCTTTCTGTGTCCCCGAAGACAGACGTCTGGAGAACGTGTCAATGACAGATGCAGAATTATGTCAGAAACAGTTCTATTTATTGTTGTCGTACAGGGCCTTATATACTTTCAAACATACATACAAGAATAGCTTGAGATCTTATTACAATAATAGCAGTACCTTATACAGAAAGAAAGGCATCTCTCATTATAATAATGCTGACTAGAAACTTTCCTTATAAAGACAGAAGGTAATTGTATACATAGTCACCCTTCAATATGATGTCACCCAACCTCTTGTCCTTCATACAGATCACACAGCTAATTCTGTTTAACCCTTCAATCCCCTCTTTAGTCATAAATATGACTTATCTTTTCTCTCTAATAGAGAGGTAAGTAGCATATGCTTGACCAGGGTCTGTGGGTTTTGGACACATTGCACAAAACATCTGTATGAGGGAAGGGATACATTGGATGCAACAACATATAACAATCAAGGAAGCAATAATAATTATAATACTGATCAATAATGTTCTAAACCAGCTCAAATCCGGCAGCCAGCTCAATAACCAGTCCCACCAAGAGGATGACTCAACATCTTTCCTGATATCATTAGCAATTTCATGTAACCCTTGACTATGGGACTGGATTGATCTGGAATGATCAGATAAATTAAAACAACACATTCCTTTAAAATCTTGACATCCTATATTATGCTTCAGTAACAGATAATCTACAGCAAATCTAGTTTCTAGCACTGCTCCTCTTATACCTTGTATATCTAAAAGCATGTCTGATAAGGCGATAGAGGTATGATTCAGGGATTTTGCTAAGTCACATGCAATAGAATTTATAGTACGAGTATTATATATAGCCAGTCCAGGCACTCCTAGTATAGAGGCGCCCAAACTTATATATTCTGTACGGCTGAGAAGGGGTAAAGTAGAGTCACAATCTGCTGATAAAGTCTTGGTTGACTGGGAAGAGCCAAAGTCAGCCGGGATAACGCACAGGGACCTCCAATAACATTAGCAGGAATGTAATTGTAGGTGCTGTTACCACAAGAAAAAACCATCCCTTAGGGAGCATGATATTATAGATAAAACTAGGAGTCACAATGGTCTTATTACAACTCATGGAATTATTCAGGGAGCTAGCAAGTCTACTATTCTTTTTACAGGTGTCATCAATATAATCATATACACTATTCCTAGGTAATTCACTTTTTATGTCTCTATTATCACAATATAAAGTCATATCCTGAAAAAAAGGTAAACAAGTTTCTGCTGTAGTCATGTTAATAGTAGTTATTCTAATATTATCCCTGCTATTTCCTAATTTCTGACACTCCCCACAGAAGTCATACAAGGGAATAAAAGATTGTGTATTGTTCGCCTTCGCCCAGACTTCAAGGAGGGAGTCATCGGGGGTAGGCACAGCAATAACACATGTTTGTATAAGATCCCGTGGGCTCTGTAAGTCTTTAAGGCACAATGAACTAACATTTAGGGCATTTGCCATCCTGACTATACTATTCTGTTCAGAATAAAAGGGGACGGGAGCAAAGGAATCCTGCTCCTGATCTCTTTTATATACTGACCGATTATTTGGTGTACCGCAGAAGAAACTCATCTCCTCTGGGTGATAAATACATGTAGTTATAAGCCAGACTGGCAAGAAAATACAAAGATTAATAATTATCAGCAGACAAACAAATCTCCCAGAATATTGTGGGGTCTTTATCTTCAGCCTGTGGCAAGGCACTGTTCAGGGAAACTTCTTCTGAGTTCCCCTCTTTGTTCAGGGAATTCACACCTGCTTCACCCTCTTTGTCTTTGTCTATCACCGGAGAAGAAACCTCAGGGACCCTTTTCACTCTGCTAGCGTGAATCCAGATTGGAGCCTCTTCTGTGAGAATCGCTGCTCTGGTGACTGCTACCACTCGGGTGGGTGGTCCAAACAGGAACTCAGTCTGTTTTCGTCCTTTTGCCAGTCTCTGGACTATCACCACATCTCCTGGTTGGAAAGGATGCGTAGGTTCCTGTGGAGAGAAAGGAGAGGCACGAGCAATATCTTGTTCAATTTGATCTAAAGTTTCTATAAGTTTCCTCACATACTCTGCTTGTACTACGTCTAGATCCCCTTTTTCTATCACAGGGGCCTTTGACCCCAAGGGGTGGGGAAGGTCTTCCCATTAGGACCCCAAATGGTGAGTACCCAGTATCCTTGTTAGGCTGCATCCTAATCTCTGAGACATATAATACTCCGCTAAACATAAGATTGTACCTTTGATCTAAGACCTGGTATAAAAAAATCTCTCTGGATGAGGTCAGTGGTTGCCTGTGCTCCCCTATGGCCAAGACCATGATACTGTTCAATTAAAATCGGGGCGCTTTCAACTGGGATACATGGATTCCCCTCTTTGCAGAGAAGACCCGTATTGGGGTCTTGTACTGCACCAACCGACTGCCATGCCAGTTTGTCGCTAGTAGAAGCCAAATCCTGGAGGGTGAGCAATAGATTGTCAGGAAGGGTAATGTCTGGAACCAGTGAAGGCATTTGAACCGTCGCTGCCGTCCTAACAGCAGCCTCCTTTGCTGCCTGATCAGCCAGGGCATTCCCTTTAGCTACGTGTGTTTGTAGTCCAATATGTGCCTTACAATGGATAATAGCCACTTTGCTAGGTAATTGGATGGTGGCCAGGAGATCATGTACTAGGGTGGAATGTGAGATTCGTTTCCCATCTGCAGCTATGAAACCTCTCCTCTGCCAGATTACCCCATGATCATAGACAACCCCAAAGGCATACTTGGAATCAGCGTATACAGCCACATTGTTCCCCTCAACATTAGGGCGGGAACAGGATCCATCCATAAATATATCAGGAGCCCCTTCAATGGGTGTGGACTGTAAGGCAGGCCTAGGTGAGGTATGCTCATGTATAAGTTCAGTACATGCATGGGGAGGAGGCAAATCATCCTGCTCTTCCGTGTAGCCAAGCAGAGCAGTCAGTATAGCCATTGGACCGAACGTGGGTGCTGAGTATTTGATATGAAGTTGAGGATTAGATAGCAACAAAACTTCATATCCACTCAGTCTTCGTGCTGACATATGTTGCGTATGTATGTTCCTCAATAGGGCCTGAACATTGTGTGAGGTATGCAGAGTGGTGGGATGACCTAGGGTGATAGGCGTGACCATCTCAGCGACCATCGCACAGGCTGCCAAACTCCTGAGACACGCAGGCATGCCCTGAACCTGTACGGGAACCACTTTTGAGAAAAAAGCAACAGGGTGGAATTTACCTCCATGATCCTGCGTCAGGACTCCTGCCATGGTTTTACAATCGTCCCTGGCAAATAAGTGAAACATCACGCCATAGTCGGGCAGGCCCAAACCAGGACTGGAAACCATTGCACATTTCAAATGACTAAAAGCTTGTAACATGTCATTAGACCATTTAATGGAGTCAGGCATCTCAGTATTAGTGGCTTGTCTCAGAATAGTATCAGGAACAATCAGCAATCCATTGGCGGCAGTAACCAATCATGCCAAGAAAGGTCAACATGTCTTTCTTGGTTTGTGGGCGGGGCAGACCCAGTATGGCGGTAATTCTGGCATGGCTGATTCTCCTCTCACCTTTACTGAGAACAAAGTCCAAATACTCAACTCTTTTTATACACCATTGTAATGTGTCACATAACCACAGTAGTGGTTATGTTCATACAGATCACACAGCTAATTCTGTTTAACCCTTCAGTCGTCTTTCAGCCTTTCTTACCTTGGCCATGTCTCTGAGTATTGCACACCTTGTGCTTTTGGGCACTCCAGTGATGTTGCAGCTCTGAAATATGGCCAAACTGGTGGCAAGTGGCATCTTGGCAGCTGCACAATTGACTTTTCTCAGTTCATGGGCAGTTATTTTGCTCCTTGGTTTTTCCACACGCTTTTTGCGACCCTGTTGACTATTTTGAATGAAACGCTTGATTGTTCGATGATCACGCTTCAGAAGCTTTGCAATTTTAAGAGTGCTGCATCCCTCTGCAAGATATCTCACTATTTTTGACTTTTCTGAGCCTGTCCTTCTTTTGACCCATTTTGCCAAAGGAAAGGAAGTTGCCTAATAATTATGCACACCTGATATAGGGTGTTGATGTCATTAGACCACACCCCTTCTCATTACAGAGATGCACATCACCTAATATGCTTAATTGGTAGTAGGCTTTCGAGCCTATACAGCTTGGAGTAAGACAACATGCATAAAGAGGATGATGTGGTCAAAATACTAATTTGCCTAATAATTCTGCACTCCCTGTATATACGTATGTGTCCTCTTGTTATGTGCCATATTTTATCCTCATTGATTTACTTTTACTTTTTTATTGCTCTGCAGATTTTTGGAATGCCCTCCATCATGGCTCATATAAATGAAAAGCCAGAGTTGTTTTTTGGATCTGATCGGTTTGAACTTCTGGCTCATCGTCTGGGTCAGTATTTCAGCACAGACACAATTTGTTAATTTTGAAGTTATTGGACGTAGTGAAAGTGAGGTTTGAATAAAATCCAGTATAATGTGCTGTACATTTCCCTAAGTGACAAGTCGCCAGCAAGTCTGATTGTTGCTCTCTTGGATAGCCGCTTTTCACATCGTCCACAGCTCAAAACCGTTTTGACTAATTACATATCGAATAATGAAGAAATGTATCTGGGCGAGCACTCTACCATAAAGCACACATTTATTGCAAGTAAGTAGATGTAAAACAAGTGAGTAGATATAAAACAAATGAGTAGCAATATAAAACAGGTTAAAAAACACAAATAAAATACATCAAAATAACCACAATGGGGTGGATGGATATAGATCAATGTCCAAAAAATTATTCGATCCTCTGGCGTGAGTTGTATCTGGAATTCTTTATAGGACCTTCTAGTATGGCCTTAGTTTCCAGTGGAAGTCCAATATGCCCACAATGATAGGTAACTGATGTTGTAAATACCTATACAGCGCTATAGAGGGTTCTAACAATCGACTAATACTTGATGTATATCTGACGTCAATCCTGAAATATTTTGGACAGAAGAGAAGGATATTCTCGGCTATTCTGCCGCTTACCTCCCCTTTGTAGGAATAGTCCACTTGAGTCCGCGTTTTTTTTCGAAGGAGCGGGTGAGGAATACCGGGTTATGTATGAGACCGGCGTCTCACGTCGCTCTGTTCAATGACCGCGTTCAGTACTCGCGGGATTACACTTACGTGACTTCCTGTATGGTCCGGTAGTGACGTCTTTCTTGTATTCAATTCGAAGATTTGAAAATTTGATTTTTCGAATATTAAAGTCCTGTCTGCATGGCCATGTGACTAAAGAGATTTTGACAGGTGTATGGCGTTTACCCAGATGCGTTTCAGGAATTGTGACTCTCCCTTCCTCAGTGGTTACGCTACACCTGTCTGTATACACCTTATATACTCCACAGAGCTATTATCAAAACCTGGACCAAACTTCAGGATTCAGTACTTCGATTCTGTAATATTCGATACCTAGGACTTCCGATTTTTTAGAGTTTACATTTATTGAAGACTTCCGATTTTACATTTATCGATGACTTCCGATTTTTCAACTTTCAACAAATTTTTTATGTCGATTGTTTTGAAGAAGGCTTTCGATAATTTCAAGATATATTTTCTTTTCTCACAAATTTTTATAGATGATAGAAGATTAAAGGAAGAGGATCCATTCATCAAGTACCTCATTTGTGGATGCATCCTTTTTAGGAAATACTGCAATAATTTACACTTAATAAAACTTTTAATAAAATGTTAGAAATATATTTATTTGAAAATATTAAAATGAAAGTATATTCTAATATTAATATGTTAAAATTGTGGATGACTCATACAGTCTCAACGTGGGGTACGCATGATTGTTGCTAGACTATACTTCATATATTGGATTTATACATACATTCCATTCTTAGACGATAACAATGGTATTAGTAATGACAATCATGGTAATGACAGTACTAACTACAGTGATGACAAGAATAGTAGTGACAACAGTGAAGGGGTTGGCGGGAGGCCTCAGGTCGAGGGAGGGTCGCAGTGCCGATACACGGCCAGACTTACGACCCTCCATCGAACCTTGGACACTCCCCTACAAAAAGCCGAAGAGTACCAACTCCGAATTTAATCCTGATGGTAACAGGCTCCCAAACTCGTAAATTCGTCGGGACTCCTTCCTGGACATCTGTTTGATGAAGTTACCTCCTCTCCAGTGTTGGTCCACCTTTTCCAGTGCCGTAAAGACGAGACTGGCCGGGTCACTGTTGTGGACCTCCTTGTAATGTTTGGACAGGGAATGTTTTTCATAACCTTTCTTAATGTTGGCTATATGTTCAGCCAGTCTCGTCTTTAATAGTCGTTTAGTTCTACCGATGTATTGTCTATTACAAGGGCACTGGATCAGGTAGACCACACCGGTAGAGTTGCACGTAAGGCAGTCTTTGATGTCCCAGACAAATGTGTTCTGTGTAGAGGGGACTGTGGTAGTCTTACGGGGTTTGTTGTTAATTTTGCCTCCAATACACTTGCCGCATTTAAAAAAAAACCTTTAAATCCATCCAAGTCCCCAAAAGTGATCTCTTTTTATCTCTAGGTAAATTATTGCAGTATTTCCTAAAAAGGATGCATCCACAAATGAGGTATTTGATGAATGGATCCTCTTCCTTTAATATTCTATCATCTATAAAAATTTGTGAGAAAAAAAAATATATCTTGAAATTATTGAAAGCCTTCTTCAAAACAATCGACATCAAAAATTCGAAAGTTGAAAAATCGGAAGTCTTCGATAAATGTAAACTCTAAAAAATCTTAAGTCCTAGGTATCGAATATTACAGAATCGGAAGTACTGAATCCTGAAGTTTTGACGATAGCTCTGTGGAGTATATAAGGTGTATACAGACAGGTGTAGCGTAACCACTGAGGAAGGGAGAGTCACAATTCCTGAAACGCGTCTGGGTAAACGCCATACACCTATCGAAATCTCTTTAGTTGCATGGCCATGCAGACAGGACTTTAATATTCGAAAAATCGAATTTTCAAATCTTTGAATTGAATACAAGAAAGACGTCGCTACCGGACCATACAGGAAGTCACGCAAGTGTAATCCCACGAGTACTGAACGCGGTCATTGAACAGAGCGACGTGAGACGCCGGTCTCATACATCACCCGGTATTCCTCACCCGCTCCTTCGAAAAAAAAAACGCAGACTCAAGTGGCCTATTCCTACAAAGGGGAGGTAAGCGGCAGAATAGCCAAGAATATCCTTCTCTTCTGTCCAAAATATTGCAGGATTGACGTCCGATATACATCAAGTATTAGTCGATTGTTAGAACCCTCTATAGCGCTGTATAGGTATTTACAACATCAGTTACCTATCATTGTGGGCATATTGGACTTCCACTGGAAACTAAGGCCATACTAGAAGGTCCTATAAAGAATTCCAGATACAACTCACGCCAGAGGATCGAATAATTTTTTGGACATTGATCTATATCCATCCACCCCATTGTGGTTATTTTGATGTATTTTATTTGTGTTTTTTAACCTGTTTTATATTGCTACTCATTTGTTTTATATCTACTCACTTGTTTTACATCTACTTACTTGCAATAAATGTGTGCTTTATGGTAGAGTGCTCGCCCAAATACATTTCTTCGTTTCCAATCTAATCCAGAGAGGTAGGGTGTCCTCTCCCTGGGCTTGCAGCACCATACCATAGGCTATATAGGAGAGCAGCCACCACCACTACTATATACATATAGAATAATATTTAGAAAAAGCCGAGAACCGAAGTAACTACAGTACTTTAATGTTTGTCTTTATTTGCAAAATCTATCTGTATTTATGCTGTAAGGGTACGGCCAAATGCTCTCGGTTTTCTGCAGTGTAATTGCAGGTTGCACATCGGCAGCATTTACAGTAGGAGTTAATCAGATGAGATTTTAACAAATCACATTCATACATTTTCCACAAGAAAATCATGACTTGACCAGTGTTCCCTCTGGACGATACATTGTGAAAGGTGGGCAATCTCTTACTAAAGGTGCATTCCCATGTAGCAACCACGGGGTAACCTGCAATACTGTGTTACCATAATTTAAAGGGACATTCTCAGCTTTAACGTTTCTGTGGACTTACAATTAAAGTGCGACAGATGCTGACTCTCTTGAGAACAATTGCCTATGGCAGTATATGGAGAGGTGGCTCAACATGTGAGGCTCCTTCCATTTACTTCTATGGGAAAATGGGACCTGTGGTATCTGAATCTATCAGACTCCTGTGGATATTCCATAAAAATCTTATCTGCAGTCCTATGTAAGACTACAAATAACACAGTGATAACTCTGAGTATAGATAGTGTAGTAGATGTCACTTGCAGTCCTATGTAACACTACAAATAACATGGCAAATTTCTTTAACACTAAGCCATGCCTCTAACCTGGCTTAATGTCTCTCTTTACATCGCCCAGTTTCACCTAGTCCCCTTTGGGCCCAACCAAATTGTATTCCCCCTTACAGTAGAATGCCTCCTTTAGTGGCCCCTCACCGTAGCGCAGGCACCAGAATTGTTTAATAAAATTGCAAAAAAATAACACTCGCCCTGTTCCCCTGGCGAATAGAACACACATGATGGCCCCACTGCACTCAACTGTCTTTGCATCAGAAAAATGTAGAGACAGGTAAGAGAAAGACATGCCACTGAACTCCGAGACTGTCCTGCCAGATCTGGGATGGTACAAGTACAGATAATTAAGTAGATATCCTTTGCAGTCCTAAGTAAAACCACAGATAACACTAGTGTAGATCATGTGGTAGTGTTACCTACGTCCTTAGGTGTCTCTCCCAAGGGACTCCATGCTGGCGGCGCTGCCTCCTCTTCCTTCTTCTTGCCCCGCACAGAACGTTCTGATGTAGCTGCGTCAGGACATAGGAACACTGTGGGCATGGTGATGGTGACACACAGGGACCGACACACACACAGCTAGGCTTCACCACATTCCAGCCTGGCTCCTCTTGGTAACCACAAGAACACAGCTTTCTGCTCCTCCGGGTCCTCCCCCAATGGTCACATGGGATATGATATTTGTTTTGGATTTTGTCACTGTGGATTTCAGACCACAAAAAGGACAAGAATAGGAAAATTCTTTTTTTTTTTTTTTGTGATATGGACAGACTGCTTGATGTCCGCATGTTCTGCATCCTCATTGAAATAAATGGGTCCACATCCAATCCGCTAAAAATAGTATGGTCATGTGCATGAGGCCTTAGGGTGCATTCACATGACCATATATGTATTTTGCGGTACGCAAAACGGGGATCCGCAAAAAATACAGATGACGTTCATATTGCATCTGTTTTTTGCGTTTTAACAATGCCTATTCTTGTCCACAAAATGGACAAGAATAGGGCAAGTTCTATCTCTTTTTGTGGGATTGTGTAACGGACATATGGTTGCAAACATCACACATTGTGCTATCCGAATTTTCTTTCGGCTCGATTGAAATGAATGGTTCCACATCCGATCCAGAAAAAATGCAGATTGGATACAAAGCAAAAATACAGTACTGTGAAATGGGCCTTATAGTGGTTTTATTGTGTCTATTATATTGACAATGGCTAGCCCCTTCCTAGTGTATGTGTGTGTGTGTGTGTAAATGCATACATACACCCAAATACTACATATTTAAAGGGTTTATCTAATTTCTGAAACGGCCCCCCCCATGTCCCGGGCACCTCACAGGTAATATACTTATCCCACTCCCGGCGCCGCTCCTGGTCCCTGCACCGCCGCCGCTTCTACCTGTACACGGTTGAAAAGAAATTCTAGCCACATACCTATCCCATTTATTACCTAGCCAATGGGCTGAAGGGTTCATCCAGTGTCGGGGGGAGCAGCCAATGGCAGGTAGAGGCGATGACGAGCCTCCCTAGCGTCACCCGTGATGCTAGGGAGGCTTGTCCCTGCCTGCCATTAGCTTCCCCCCCCCCCCCCCCCTGAGACTGGATGAAACCCTTCAGCCCATTGGTTAGGTAAAAAATGGGATAGGTGTGTGGCTAATAGGGATCGACCAATTATCATTTTTATTTTATTTTTTAAAGATCTCTTTTTGAAGTGAGAAGTCACATACAAAGCAAAAAGCAAATGGACATCACATTGTTCAAGAATTGCAGCAAAGAACATTGTACAGGCAGATGATATAGCTTGACTTCTCAAATCACAATTATATAATTTATTATCCCAATTCCCTACCCGACCCTCCGCCCGTGTCCCTGTCCCATCCATCCCCCCAATACATCCCACCCACGAACACCAATCTAAGACCCTGGTAAATGAAATAAAGTGGTGTTGGCGCAAAGCAACGCCCCTCACCCCTAGAGTTTTACTCTCCCGCGTGCCAATTTACAATCCCAGTTTCCCTAGCCTATTTGCAAGCTGAGCCTCCAAATACCAGCCAGTCAGTTTAAATGGGGCTATAAGCTCCTGGATTTCGCTATCAGACAGTCGTTTCTCTATGAAACCCCTCCATTTTTTGATGAATTTCTCAATCAAAAGTTCCTTATCCCGTTCTACCTCCAATCTTTCCAGATAGAGAACATTTTTCATTGTCCCAATTACCTCCTCCCACGCTGGTACTTCCCCTCCTAACCAGTGCCGTAAGAGAGACTTCTTTACTGATATCAGTAAAAGGTGTACTCCTGACTTGACGACCACCGACCCCATTTCCTCTTCATGGTTTTTGGGTATATAATAAAATATACACTGCTGAGGCGTGGGACCCACCTTTTCTCCCCAAATTTCATCTATTGACTCTATTGCTTGCTTCCACAACGGCTGTACTTTCGGGCATTCCCATAAGGCATGCAGCAATCCAGCTTTCGGAAGGCCACACTTAGGACATTCACGTCGCTCTATGCATAAGCCTTAATTGTGACTCTCTCCACTGCTCATTGTATGTCGCCCGCCTAACCAATTCCATGCCTACCCTCATTTTCTTTGCTATGTTTTGGTCAGACAGTTCTCTTTCCCAAGGTTTGTAAGCCCCCTTCACCAAGCCTATTGTCTGAATGCTATGAAGTTTCTGGTGTAACTCAGAGAGGGACATGTGGGAGCCATCCCTGCCCAACAAAGCCGCAAACTATGCTAGCCTCTCAGAATCACCAACAGAATTCGCCTGAGCCTTACAATAACTTCTAATTTGCTGATAGGGGAGATAGTGGGCGTCATGTAAGTCGAACTGTATTTTCACCTGGTCCCAAGACAGCCAGTGGAGTTCAGAGGTGTGTAGTAGATCTTTAAGTTTCATTATATTTTTGCCCTTCCATGTCTGGAACATAATATTCTCTCTGCCCTGGGGGAACGCCTATAGCGACCATAATGGCAATCTGGGTGATAGATAGTAGGGAAGTCCATAAATCTTCCTAATCGCCTTCCACACCATTATGGTGTATTTTAGTAGGATAGACTGCCTTATTGACACCAGAATGTCTTTCAACCTGGAATGTAGTAGAGCCTCCAGATTTTCCCCACCAGCTAGTTTGTTTTCGATCGTAATCGCCGAATAGTGACCCGTGCCCCACACCCAGTCTCTCACATGTCTGAACAGCGATGCCAAATTATAGTGGCGAATATTCGGTAGTTGTAACCCCCCTTCATCCTTCAGCATCGTCAATTTAGCATAGGCAATACGGCCCGGGGCCTCTTAGTTTTCCAAAGGAAACTATCAAACGCTCTCTGCATCCTTACAACGTCTGTGTGTTTTAGTAGCAGTGGAATTGTCTGGAGTGGATAAAGTAACTTTGGGAAGCTTACCATTGTATTGTGCCCTCCCACACAAAGATGAGGGTAGATCCTGCCATTTCTCTAGTTCGCTTTCTATTTTGAGGAAGAGAGGGGGGTAATTCAAAGTGTATATTGACGCTGGGGTGCGTCCTATCTTAATGCCCAGGTAGGTCAGATAGTCCTTCCGGACTTCAACCCTGTTTTGCAAATGTCTCTCTGCGGGGGACCGGTGACCTAGGGACAGTAGCTGGCTTTTTTCCACGTTGACTCTATAGCCTGTGACCTTTCCATAGAGGTTCAGAGCTTCTAGAGTCCTATCTAACTGGAGCTCAGGGGACCCAAGATATAATAGGATATCATCCGCAAAGCAACTTACTTTCAGCACTTTGTCCCCTATTTTGATACCCTGAAAGATGTCAGATTTTATCAACCATCTCGCCAGGGGTTCCATTGCCAAATTAAAGAGTAACGGGGACAAGGGGCAGCCCTGTCGCGTACCTTTGCCCAGCGTAATTAGTTTGGATAAAAAGCCCGGTACAATCACTCTTGCCTGGGGGTTTTCATAGAGCGCCTTCTGGAAATTTCTAAAGTGTCCTGTGATATTGACCTTATCCAGCACCATGTCCAACCACTGCCAACTAACGTTGTCGAATGCCTTCTCGGCATCAACTGCCAACAATGCTGGAGAAGGCCCGTTTTTAAAATCTCTATCTCTGCTTAGAACGGCTAAGACTTTGCATATATTAGTCACTGCTGATCTGCCCTTCATGAACCCTACCTGATGTGAGCCAATTAGATTAGGTATACAATTGGCTAACCTGTTGGCTAAGGTTTTGGACAATATCTTTACATCCTGATTGATCAGGGAGATCGGTCTATATGCGCTGGGCTGTGTTAAATCTTAATATAAGCCATCTTGCCCGAGTCAGGTAAGTTTCCCCCAACCATAATGTTATTAAACAGTCCAGTCAACGTTGGGGACAGTTCTGGGATCATGGCTTTATAGAATTCCGCCGGAAATCCATCAGGTCCCGGGGCTTTGCAGTTCGACAGGGATTTGATTGTCATCCCTAACTCCTCTTTACTAACGTCCCGACTCAGCGTTTCCAACGCTTCAATGGACAGCCGTGGTAGGTCTACCTTGTCTAAGAGACTCTTTGCTTCCTGAGACCGGAAGGGATCACTAGAATACAATGATTGAAACTAGTCACCCAGTATCTCCACAATATCTTTCGGTTGGGTGCATAACTTTCCCGACCTGTCTTTTAGGGGGTGCAGAGCCGACTGTTTGACGAATGGGCGTGTTAAATTGGCTAACAACCGACCCGCTTTGTTCCCCAAACGAAAGAACTTAGCCCTTTGGTAATCCCCAAACCACTTTTCCTGTCTTTCCTGACAATAGTCGAAACTGTGTTTGTCCGTGACCCAGAGAACTTTGTTGGGGGCTGTGGGATTTTGTAGGAATTCGGTGTACGTCTCCCGCACCTTCTTGGTGGCCTCCTCAAACTTTTTTCTCGCTTCCCTCTTTTTCCCTATCGAATATGACATTATTCGGCCCCTCAGTACTGCCTTGGCAGCATCCCAAAATAGGTTTTGATTCGTCGCATGATCAGGCATTGTCTTGCGAGTATTCCCACCACCACCCTTTTAGCTTATCTATAAATTCCTTATCCTTGGACAAGTGCTGAGGCATTCTCCATGTAAAATCTTGTCCCCTGGGGACTGTATCCATGATTTCCATAACCACTGGGACATGGTCCGAGATGAACAAATCAGAGATTTCTACCAATTTGACTCTAGACAGTAACCTCTGTGATGTCAGGAGGTAGTCAATCCGAGACCATGACCCCTGGGCATGGGAAAAATGGGTGTACTCGCGATCCACTGGGTGGTGGTATCGCCATGTATCACACAGACCCGTATTTTGTATCAGAGGGAGTAACGTCTGGGCCCGATTTTGCGGAGTAATGATTCCAAAGACCCCTCGCTTCCTGTCTTCCTGTTCGTTATGCACCCTATTGAAATCCCCCGCCACCAAGAGCATCTGTGAATCTCTCCCAAGATATCTTTCTCCAAGGACTTGTAAAAGTCCATCTGGAAAGTGTTGGGGGCATAGACATTATGCAGAACTATCCGACCTGCCGGTGAATCTACACTTAGTCGCATCCATCTCCCCTGCTTGTCAGTTGATATTGAAGAAATCTCGTAGCGTATACGCTTATGGAACAGGATCATGATTCCCGCCTTCTTGCCCACTGTGGGCGAACCCACTACCTGTCCCACCCATAATCTGCGCATCCTACAGAAATCCGCCTCTTCTAAATGGGTCTCCTGCAGGAACGCCACATCTATCCTGAGTTTTTTTAGGTGGCGTAGAACCGCCATGCATTTGGCAGGGGACCGTAGGCCCTTAACGTTCCATGTGACTACTCGCATAGTAATTTCTTTATTTTCGTGTTCTCTGCAGGAGAAGCCATCCGGAACAGGCTATCACGGTATCTTACATATTGGCACCAAGACAGCAGCACTCATCCAAATCCAAATTGGTGTTCACACCCATCCCATCCCCTCCCCCCAACCCATACCCCCCTACCCAAACCCACAACATAAACGAACATATTGTCGACTTCGCTTTTTTCACACGTCTCACGGTGTAGCAGTTGTCACTACAAACATCAAACGGAATCATTAACTACCTCCTACTATACGTCGCCCACCAGCCCGTATTATTCGGCAAAATCAAAGAACTTAGCACTCTAATATGAATGAACCATAAGTCCATTGTTATCGGTTCTCTAAGTCGTCGATCTTCTCCTTCAGGTACTGATTATTGCACAGGAGGTCTCTGATATTGCTCTGAGCCTTCTCCAGCTCTTCCTCGACTAGTACCACCCTTTGCTCCACATTGGCGATCTGGGAGGTATGCTGCGCCATCTCGGACTGCAGCTGTTGTAGGGCCGACGAGACCGTGGCTTCCAGGGAAGCTTTGATATCCGGCGCGAGGAGTTTAGCCACTTCTATGGCCATGGTTTTGCATGAGGCTGTTAACTCATCTGCCGAGGTGAGCCCACATTCCCCTTCCTCCTCTTCTGAATCCGAGGCCTCCGTACTTCTCTGTGTCGATTGCGAGGTAGAGCGGGTCAGCCTGTGGCGTTTCTCGGCTACCGGCGCCATCTTGCCCCTGGCTTTCAGGTCGTCACCTGGCGGGAGTGTTGTCCGAGACTCCTTCTGTGAACCGCCTCTGACCACGCATTTTTCCATGAGTGCCCCCTGGCCTGCTAGGGGGGTCTGAGGGTACCTTTCAGTCCCGGTATGCGGCGGTTCTACGGAATTCGGACCGGACGAGCAGAGAGCCTCTCACTAGCGTCTATCCATGTGCGCGCCGGAACCGGAAGTCAGATTATCAGTTTTGCCGATAGTCAAGGATTTTGAACGTTATCGGCATCTATTTTGCTGATATTCCGATAACGAATCAGGAACACAGATCGCGCTGCTGTCAACACTCTTCGTGTTCCCTCAGCAGCACAGGGGAGAAGGAAGCAGTGTCTCCCTTCCGCCTGTGCTGCTGCTGCCGCTGCCACCAATGAGAGGAGGGAGGACAAGAGGAGGGGAGGGGCTGTGGCCACTGCGCCACCAATGAAAATAACTCTCTGATTAATTCATATACAGGAGGTGGAAGCTGGCTGCAGAATCACATAGCTGACTCCCGACCACTATGACAAGTAGCTGCGATCCGCTGCAGTTAACCCCTATATTAAAAACATTGGTGGCGCAGTGCCCCCCCCCAACCCTAGTATTAATCATTGGTGGCTCAGTGCGCCCCCCCCCCCCCCCCAGTTTTAATCATTGGTCGCAGTGGCCACAGGATCCCCTCTCCCCTCCTCCTCCTCAGTGGCAGTTCCGATTGGAGCCCCAGCAGTGTAATGCTGGGGCTCCGATCGGTTACCATGGCAGCCAGGACGCTACTGAAGCCCTGGCTGCCATGGTAAGCTCCCTGCTGCTGTGTGCACAGAGCAGCAGGGACAGTGTGAGGTCCTTTTCACCCTGATATCAGGGTGAATAGGACAAGGGTTTTAGTCCCTGGCTAATAGTTAGTAAAAAATAAAAAAACCACACCAAAATATTAATTAAAAATGAAAAAGAAAGATTTACAAAAAAAAAAACCTACACGTTAAGGCCCCATACACACGGCCGTGTTTCACAGCCGTGTGCGGGCCGTGGAACCGCGGCCTGGATCCCTCCTGAGAGCAGGAGCGCACGGCGTCACTGGTTGCTATGACGCCGTGCGCTCCCTGCTGCCGGCACAGTACAGTAATACACTGGTATAGATCATACCAGTGTATTACTGTACTGTGCCGGCAGCAGGGAGCGCACAGCGTCATAGCAACCAGTGACGCCGTGCGCTCCTGCTCTCAGGAGGGATCCAGGCCGCGGTTCCACGGCCCGCACACGGCTGTGAAACACGGCCGTGTGCATGGGGCCTAACAATAAACATATTCATTTTCAGCAGATTTGTGTAGGAATTTTTTATTTTTATTTTCAAAAATGAAAATTTACAGGCTATCGGCCTGAAAGTTCACAGATTATCGTTATCGGCCCTAAAAAATCTATATCAGTTGAGCCGTAGTGGCTAGCATTTTTATTTTATTTCCTAGCACAGAATTAGGTTTGGGTTTTTTGTTGGTAAAAAAAATATTATTTTCTGTATGGTCATTTTTTTTATGTAATAAAGAGTTGAAGGGAAAAAAAACTTTAATACTAGAAAACCCTTCTCTTTGCTTTGTTGCAGGTGAAAAATGGCTGGGACCAGTGCCACAAAACTCAAAGTTTTGACAACCACCACAGACAGGAAAGGAGGAGTTACATGTTCACCCTCAATTACCTAGAGCAGTAGTTTGTTGCTAAAATGAATGAAAAAGTTAACTGCATTCAAGCCAGAATCATTATTTATGAAGGTTTCTTAATTAATAAAAAAATATTATATTTCATGTTTCTGAGCTTCTTTATGCATGGCGCTATAGATCACTCTTTGGAATGTGCTGCAGATTGCAGACTATGGGGTAGATTTACTATCCCTTACTTTGCGCTTGCTTTCTCTGCACCAAGCTGCCAACGTTTTTATATATTTTTTCAAACTCCTATAGAAATTTCTAATCCTTGTCTGCAAAACGGACAAGAATAGGACATGTTCTATCTTTTTTGTGGGGCCACGTGTGCTGTCCGCATCTTTTGCGGCCCCATTGAAATGAAAAAATGCAGATAGAATGAGGACTGAAAATACAGTCGTGTGCATGAGGCCTAACGCTGCACCAGAATCCTGTCAAACTGGACTGTCTCAGTCTAACCAAGCATTAGTTGATACCAATTTTGCAACATTCTAGCACCAGAAATTTACTTTGAACTTTAAACATTGAGGAAGATCTACTAATCAAAATGTGGCAGAATTCTGGTGCACTTATTTTCTAGTTGCCTGACATAGCGGGAAAGGAGTGTGGCATTCTAGAAAGGGGGCAAGGCTTAGGATGTGACAATATAAACCAAAAATGTTGTGTAGTAGATCATATCACGGCACTCACCCGGGAGTAAAATAATCCTCTCTCTTTATTGCTTCAAGCTGGTATACATAAACGTGGACATGAACACGATTTTTCCGCACGAGTGCAAAACATTGTAATGCGTTTTGCACTCACGTGAGAAAAATTGTGCGTGTTTGGTACCCAAACCCGAAATGCTTCACAGAAGTTCGGGTCTAGGATCGATGTTCTGTAGATTGTATTATTTTCCCTTATAACATGGTTATAAGGGAAAATAATAGCATTCTGAATACAGAATGCATAGTAAAATTGCGCTGGAAGGGTTAAAAAAATAAATAAATAATTTAACTCAATTTAGGCTACTTTCACACTAGCGTTCGGGTTTCCGCTCGTGAGCTCCGTTTGAAGGAGCTCACGAGCGGACCCGAACGCAGCCGTCCAGCCCTGATGCAGTCTGAATGGAGGCGGATCCGCTCAGACTGCATCAGTCTGGCGGCGTTCAGCCTCCGCTCCGCTCGCCTCCGCACGGACAGGCGGACAGCTGAACGCTGCTTGCAGCGTTCGGGTGTCCGCCTGGCCGTGCGGAGGCGTGCGGATCCGTCCAGACTTTCAATGTAAGTCAATGGGGACGGATCCGTTTGAAGATGCCACAATGTGGCTCAATCTTCAAGCGGATCCGTCCCCCATTGACTTTACATTGAAAGTCTGGACGGATCCGTACTAGGCTATTTTCACACTTAGCTGTTCTATGCTAAAAATAATGCAGACGGATCCGTTCTGAACGGAGCCTCCGTCTGCATTATTATGAGCGGATCCGTTCAGAACGGATCCGCCCGAACGCTAGTGTGAAAGTAGCCTTAATCCACTTGCTCGCGTAGCCCGGCATCTCCTTCTGTCTTGATCTTTGCTTTCTGTAGCAACAAGGACCTTTGGTGACGTCAGTCATCACATGATCCATCACCATGGTAAACGATCATGTGATGACCGGAGTGACTGTCAAGTACAATGTTGATGTTCCACTGTAGCTCCGACTTTGGGCAACAAAGCTACACAGGACACCTGACTGGCGGGGGTGAAGGCCAGTCGGGTGTTAGGCCATTACTTAAGGATGGACAGACCCTTTGATATAAAAATAACATGGAGAAACTTATTCCCTGAGGGAACATGCTGTTAAGGCCCCATGCACATGAACGCAGTGTCGAACTGGGGTACTTGGGGCCCACCAGTGTAACTGATTCTGGGAGCCTACAAACTATTTCCATGTCTGTAGCGTTCACCTCACTTCAATGGGGCCGCAAAAAAAAAAAAAAAATGTGGCAGAATTTACACATATATGGATATCCTGCGCTTAAGTCAGTCAGAAACAAGACACATGCGGCACACAAGAAACTTGTACATGCGACAGTAAATGGTTGTACCACCATAAAACGTACTGGCATCACAACTACAAGGGACCTTGCTATAGGCACATTAATACAGACCATCAAGGGCACCTCGAACCACCATCTGGCCTGTGTCCCTTACACCAGAGTGTGCCCCAGAGAATTTCTGTGCCGTTCTCCTTGTGCAGGCCTGCCCAGGGACGACATAACCGTAAGTAACCATAATTGCTTTTACCTCGGCGCACCTAATGCTAACACCGTGACCTCACATATAATTCCCCCTGCCGGTCTGGCATACTGCACATCTGGCGTGGGGGCATTTATGGGGGTGCAGCTAAAGCAGAGGCATTGGGGGGACCTAGGGCAGAGTCTCCCCAATGCCACTCTGAACTCTGCAGAGAGTAGCACGCATACACAGATCTGAGTCTACTATAAACAAATCCCCTATATCCCGCTTACAGTCTACTACAGCTCACTACTGTCACACTCCTGAGAAATCAGCCCAGCACCGTAGAGGCAGAGGAGTCCTTCTCTCCAGCAACCAGTTTTCTGACAGCAGGGAGGGCAGGAAGATGGCCAGACATGTTCTCTCCTTCACTGCCAGCAGCCCGGGAAGTTTAGAACAGGGATGCTCAACCTGTGGCCCTCCAGCTGTTGTAAAACTACAATTCTCACCATGTACTGTTGCTGGCTGATAGCTGTAGACTGTCTGGAAATGCTGGGAGTTGTAGTTTTGCAACAGCTGGAGGGCCGCAGGTTGAGCATGCCTGGTTTAGAAGATACTGCGGGGCCTCCTGTACAATTTACACCAGTAGGAGGCTGCATCACTGTGCGATTCTGCCACCTAGTGGATACAATAATTATCTCCTGAGAAACAAGAGTAATAATTACTCCTCCATCTTATCTCTGGGCACAGGAGACTGGGGGCCTACCGAGTAATCCCCCGCCTCCCCGGTGGGCCAGTCCGAGCCTGCATGAACGTATTTGGTTTCCATGTCCATTCCTTTTTGTTTTTTGAGGATCGGATGCAGACCCATTCATTTCAATGGGTCTGCAAAAATACGGGCAGCATCCCTATGTCCGTTCCGTAGCCCCGCAGAATATATAACATATCCTATTCTTGTCTGTTTTGCGGACAATGATAGGTATTGTTACAATGGATCCGCAAAAAAAAAATAAAACAGATGCAACACGGACTTCATCCGTATTTTTTATGGATCTGTGTTTTGCGGACCGCAAAACACATACGGTCGTGTGAATGTAGCCTAAGATGAATTATCCAGAGTGCTTCCTTATCAAGGTGCGTTCTTTGAAGATTACCTCCCTGAATACATTTTCTGATCTTTTCAATAGAAACAACTTTGAAATGACTTATTCACCTGTTATGGCATAAAATGAAATGTTTGGTGGCACTGACTTCTTTACATATCTCCTGGCATTTTCACATTTTGTATGCCACAGCTAATACCTGTGTGTTGTCATGAACAGCCCGTTGGTCTACATTACACAGAATAGAATTGTTTCTTGACTTATACTAGATCGGGGTTACAGCAGAGCAGGTATATTGAGCTCCAGTGAAATTTTAAGGACATTTTGAACAATTATTTTGCCTACCAAATTGAAATAGTAAGATGTATACAGTAAAGAGCAGCTAGTCTTCAGTTAAGAAAAAATTCCTGTTTATGGGTTGACATTTAGGATTGCTCTGGACCTCTATCAAGGGTAAATAGCTCCAGCAGAAATGCTCTACTAAATCAAAAGGCTCTACACACGAGTGTTCCTGACCTAGTACTGATGAACCTTATCGCAAGGACCATACATGAGCCAATATACTGCAGTTTTCTGGCAGATTTTGTCTTTAATATAGCTACTGAGGTCTAATAGTTAATTAAATATTGTGATTTACGATTGCATAAGTGAAAAAGAATAAAATGTGTATCTGGGACAACAGCACATGAGTAAGACTACTTTCACACTTGCGCTTTCGCCTGATCGGGCAGGGATTAACAAAAACGCTTCCATTACTGATAATACGACCACCTGCATCCATTATGAACGGATATGGTTGTATTATATTTAATATAGCCAAGACGGATCTGTCATGAACTCCATTGAAAGTCAATGGGGGACAGATCTGTTTTCTATTGTGTCTGAGAAAACTGATCCGTCCCCATTGACTTTCATTGTGGGTCATGCCGGATCTGTTTTGCTCCGTATCCCATGTTAGAAATAAAACTGCAGCTTGCTGTTTGCTCTCCGGTATGAGAACGCAACCAAATGGAATGGAATGCATTTTGGAGCCATTGACAATGAATAGGGACAAAACGGAAGCGTTTTTTTCTGGTATTGAGAGCCTATGAATGATCTCAATACCGGAAAATGTAAACTATATGTCACAAACCAGCGGGTTTGAACCCACTGTGCCCCGTGTCCTACCTCCTCTAAGGGTGTTGTCTAAGTAAACCCCTGGATCTGTACAGTACCCCTGATGGTGGGGATAGACTTTCCCGAGGTAAACACTTCTTGAGGAGTATAGGCACACGAGGCAGCTGGTCCATTCGGACCAGGAGGTACCTGAGAAAGGTACCAGAGGTGCAGGACTGAAGGATGAGGCAGAGGCGTAGTCAGACAGGCAAAAGATCAGGGCAGACGGCAAAGGTACAGGTCAGGCAATCCGGGTCGGCAACAGGAGAGTCAAGGCAAGCAGATAGGGATGTAACAGGTAGCAGAGTCCAGGAATACAGATACGAGTCAGGACCACTAGCAGGACACAAGGACCTTGACACTGAGGCATCTGGGAAGGGGGCTGAGCCACTTATATATGCGCAGGAGGGCTAGGATAGGTCAGTGAGGTCACATGACTTAATCCATAAAGCCCAGGAAGTGCTGCAGGAAACAAACAGCAAGCATGCTGTGGCCAGGGCTGAGAGCAAACTGTGGAGCGGATTCCAGAACAACAGCACCCACACAGACAGAGCTCAAAACTGCAGCGGTGAATGGGAAGCACCGGCTGGAGATCACCACTGAACATGGCGCCCGGGACCGCGGCGATAAACAGGGGAACAGCGGCGCACGCTGTTACACTCTAGTGTGAAAGTATCCTAAATCAAAAACAGATTAAGGCTACATGAAAAAGGCCGCTAAAAATTGACACACTGTCAATTTTTCATGGCCATTCTGCATCCATGTGTGCATCCATTTTTTTGGCTGTTTTTTATGCCCGTTAACAGCCATGAAAAATGGATAAATTTCATTGGTTTCATTTTTTTTAGCATCCCAACCCCTGCAGTACACTCAGTACACCCAAATGGACCCAAGGACTTAAATGTCCCCCCATAGTAGCCCAAGTATATATAGAAGGTCCCCCCACAGTGCCATCCTGTATGTAAAATACTCCCAATAGTGCCCCTGTATATAAAATTTCCCCCGATAGTGTTCCCCCAGTATAAAATACCCCCCAACGGTGCTACCTTATATATGAAATCCCCCCAGTAGTAGCACCAGAGTACAATAGAAGTCAAGCACAATAGAAGTCAAGCCCTGTTCTGAAGAGGGGAAGGTCTCTGGCTCATAGGAAAAGGTCAGAAATTGATGGAAACACCTCTGAAATAGTTCGGGAACAGCATGGGGAGGATGTCTGGATGCATCTTGGACTCCCAGGTCGCTGCTGGGAATGATGTTGTCTGAGTAGTACGCCACTTTTACAGACTGACACTAATACGCACAAAACCGAAGATAAAATAGATTTTAGAGGAAAATTTGTTAGAAACATTCTTTCCTGTATATTTACTTGTATATAAAGTGCAAGTGCTGCCAAAAATTACAAGGAAGAGGCACTCCGATACAACCTGTATATCACATAAAGGAGGGCCTCATTCACATTGTGGTACAATTGTTCAGGTAATGTAACTCCTACACTCATAAAGCCTATGCACTAAGTGAAAAAGCTGCCAAAAATTACGAGGAACCGGCACTACAATACACCCTTTATCACACATAAAAGAGGGTTTCCTACACACTCTTGAAAAATTATGACTAATGGCCTGCTGGTGACCCTCAAAAACATTGGGAGCAAGGGACTGCTGGTGACCCTCTAAAAAATTACAGGCAAGGGCCTGCTGCTGAGCTTACCATCTCAAACATTAGGGGGGAGTGCCTGCTACTGATCTGAGCATCGAAAAAATTAAGGTCGAGTGCCTGCTGCTAAGCTGACCATTGAAAAAATATGGGCGAGGGCCTGCTGGTGAGCTGACCCTGTAAAACATTATGGTTGAAGGCCTGCTGGTGAGCTGACCCTCAAAAACATTATATGCGAGGGCCTGCAGGTTAGCTGACCCTCTAAAAAATTGTAGGTGAGGGCCTACTGGTGAGCTGACCCTTCAAAACATTATATGCAACGGCCTGCAGGTGAGCTGACCCTCTACAACATTAGGAGCAAGGGCAGACTAATAAGCATGTTGATATGATGGAAGAGAAGGAGGACGAGAAAAAGAAGATTGAACCATATAACCTTTTTTGTGGTGGAAGGGGTGCATGGTAATACAGTGTATACAGTACATTATGAAAAACACATCTAAAGTGCCTTTATGTTCAGCTGCTTTCATCTGGTGGAGTAGAAAAGTTAGGGGCAATCCAGGCCTTCATTTTTATAAGAGTCAACCTGTCAGCATTTTCAGTTGACAGGCGGATACGCTTATCAGTTATTATGCCCCCAGCAGCACAAAATACCCGCTCTGACAAAACGCTGGTGGCAGGGCAGGCCAGCACCTTCAAGGTGTAGAGCGCCAGTTCGTGTCACGGCCAGCACCTTCAAGGTGTAGAGCGCCAGTTCGTGTCACGTGTACAGCTTGGGCACCCAATAGTTGTAAGGCACAGAGGGATCATTGAGGACGCTGACACGGTCTGCTACGTACTCATTCACCATCTTCCAAAATGTTTCCCTCCTTGTGACACTAGGCTGTGCTTCAGGGTAAAAGGGCTGGCGGGGTGTCATGAAAACTGTCCCAGGCATTGGAGAGTGTTGCCCTGCCTCTGTTGGAACTGCTGTGTGTTCCCCTCGTCTCCCCTCCTGGGTGCCCAAGGAACTACGTACTCTGCCGCCAGCATTGTCAGCTGGAACTTTTTGGAGCAATTCTTCAACAAGGACCTTCTGGTATTGCACCATTTTGCTCGTCCTCTACACCACAGGAATGAGAGATGAGAAGTTCTCTTTGTAGCGGGGATCGAGAAGGGTGAACAACCAGTAATCGGTGTTGTCCAAAATGCATAAAACACCTGGGTCACAGGAAAGGTAGCCTAACATAAAGTCAGCCATGTGTGCCAGAGTCCCAACAGGCAAGACTTCGCTGTCGTCATCAGGAGTATGACTCTCAATCTCCTCATCCTCTTCCTCCTCTTCTGCCTATCCACGCTGAACAGATGGAATTAACCACCTCAGCTCCCCTAGCTTTAACACCCTTAATGACCAGACCACTATTAACAATTCTGCACTACACTACTATCACCGTTTATTGCTCGGTCATACAACTTACCACCCAAATGAATTTTACCTCCTTTTCTTCTCACTAATAGAGCTTTCATTTGGTGGTATTTCATTGCTGCTGACATTTTAACTTTTTTTGTTATTAATCGAAATGTAACATTCACTTTCAGTTGTAAAATTTTTCAAAAAAACGACATCTATAAATACATTTTTCTCAAAAATTATTGTTCTACATGTCTTTGATAAAAAAAAATGGTTTGGGTAAAAGTTATAGCGTTTACAAACTATGGTACAAAAATGTGAATTTCCGCTTTTTGAAGCAGCTCTGACTTTCTGAGCACCTGTCATGTTTCCTGAGGTTCTACAATGCCCAGACAGTAGAAAACCCCCAAAAATGACACCATTTCGGAAAGTAGACACCCTAAGGTATTCGCTGATGGGCATAGTGAGTTCATAGAACTTTTTATTTTTTGTCACAAGTTAGCGGAAAATTATGATTTATTTTTTTTTCTTACAAAGTCTCATATTCCACTAACTTGTGACAAAAAATAAAAACTTCCATGAACTCACTATGCCCATCATGAAATACCTTGTGGTGTCTTCTTTCCAAAATGGGGTCACTTGTGGGGTAGTTATACTGCCCTGGCATTTTAGGGGCCCAAATGCGTGCGAAGTAGTTTGAAATCAAAATCTGTAAAAAATGGCCTGTGAATTCCAAAAGGTGCTCTTTGGAATGTGGGCCCCTTTGACCACCTAGGCTGCAAAAAAGTGTCACACATGTGGTATCGCCGTACTCAGGAGAAGTTGGGGAATGTGTTTTGGGGTGTCATTTTACATATACCCATGCTGGGTTAGATAAATATCTCGGCAAAAGACAACTTTTCCAATTTTTTTATACAAAGTTGGCATTTGACCAAGATATTTATCTCACCCAGCATGGGTATATGTAAAATGACACCCCAAAACACATTCCCCAACTTCTCCTGAGTACGGCGATACCACATGTGTGACACTTTTTTGCAGCTTAGATGCACAAAGGGGCCCAAATTCCTTTTAGGAGGGCATTTTTTGACATTTGGATCCCAGACTTCTTCTCACACTTTAGGGCCCCTAAAATGCCAGGGCAGTATAAATACCCCACATGTGACCCCATTTTGGAAAGAAGACACCCCAAGGTATTCAATGAGGGGCATGGCGAGTTCATAGATTTATTATTTTTTTGGCACAAGTTAGTGTAAATTGATTTTTCTCACAAAGTCTCCCTTTCCGCTAACTTGGGACAAAAATTTCAATCTTTCATAGACTCAATATGCCCCTTGGCGAATACCTTGGGGTGTCTTCTTTTCAAAATGGGGTCATTTGTGGGGTGTTTGTACTGCCCTGGCATTTGAGGGTCTCCGCAATCATTACCTGTATGGCCAGCATACGGGTAATGAGATTTATTTTTTCCGTTCAGCCTCAGGGCTGAAAGAAAAAATGAACGGCACAGATTTCTCCCAAAAAAAAGGAGGGGAAAGGCGTCTGCCAGGACATAGGAGCTCTGCCCAACATCCATACCCACTTAGCTCGTATGCCCTGGCAAACCCGATTTCTCCATTCATATCAATCGATGTGGATGAATAAATCATTGCCGGGATTTTTTATTATTATTTTATTTTTTTTATATACAAAGTGTTTGCCAAAGCATATGAACATCGCCGCCCCCTCAGCTCATATGCCTCGGCAAACGTATATTTTACTGCAGAGGAGAAATCTCGTCTTGCAGCGCCACATACACCGACTTTTGTGTAATCTGACAGCAGAGCAATGCTTCTGTCAGAATGCACATCAATGCTACAGCTAGTCGATCGGTTGGTCCACCTGGAAGGTAAAAAAAACAGGCCGCAACGCGATAAATTTATTAACTTTATAATAACATTTGAACGGAACATATAAACTTTATTAAACTTTTTGAACAGAACGTAAACTTTTTTGCTTACCAGTGATTTTTTATTTTTTTTTACCTTTATAGGACAAACCTCTCCTTCCACATGGGACAATGTGCAAAGCGCAAAATACACTTTGTCCCACGTGAAAGGAGAGGTTTGCAGCAGCTGTGAGTGAAAGGGCCCTAATAGCCCTGTGTGCCTGTCCTGTGAGATGCAATTCCTATGCTAAGTGTACCTGTGTGTGGTACTTCTGTAAACACTCCCCTAAGCATAGGGCAAGGTGGTCGGGGCAGTCAGGACAGAAATAGCGGGTGTCACGCCTTATTCCACTCCTGCTACAGACACAACGTCTTTTTTCGGGGTGACGGTTGGGTTGAGGTACCAGCAACGACATTGGGGAAATGTCGCTCGTGTAGTCGGCTCACTACACTGGTGGATGGGGCCACGGAAACTCCTGGATACAGGAGGTTCTCGATGATCTCTTCCTGAAATTTGAAGAAGGATCCTGTTCTCCCAGCCTTACTGTAGAGAACAAAACTATTATATGCAGCCAATTGAATCAAATATACAGACACCTTCTTATACCAGCATTGGTGCGGCGGGAAACTAAATAAGGAGCCAACATCTGGTCATCGAAGTCCACCCCTCCCATCTGAAGGTTATAGTCGTGGACTGAGAGGGGCTTTTCAATGACACTGGTTGCCCGTTCTATTTGTATTGTCGTGTCTGCACATTGATTGTCCCACGAGACTCTCGAACACCTTGGATCATTGTTACACGCCTCTAAGGAAAGTGTACAAAGCCGTCCCGAGAGCCGCATTAGGCTCATCCGACCACTGCCTTGTCCATCTGGTCCCCTCCTACAGACGTTGCCTAGAGTCATCGAAACCGATCCGTAGAACTTCCAGAGTGTGGTCCGAGGAGGCCAAGCTACAACTACAGGCCTGTTTTGACTGCACAGACTGGGGAGCCCTAGAAGAGAATGACCTGAACACCTGGGCGGATGTTGTCTCCTCGTACATCAGTTTCTGCGAAGACTCCTGTGTCCCCTCAAGATCTTACACGATTTACCCAAATGACAAACCGTGGTTCACAAACAAGCTCAAACAACTACGCAGGCACAAGGAGACCGCGCATAAATCCGGTAATCAATTAGAATACAGACTGGCCAAAAACTGCCTTAATCGGGAACTGCGTGCGACAAAACGGGCATACGCGGAACGCATCCACCATTCCTTGTGCTCAAACGACCGGAGGGCGGTCTGGAAGGGCCTTAGGTCCGCGACCAACTACAAACCCCCCCCGGTGCTCACCACCCCTCGTCAGGCGCTGGCAGAGGAGCTGGGCAGGTTCTACTGCAGATTCGAGACCTCGACCGAGGGTGATGTAACTCGTACAATGCCCCCCAGAGTGGGCACCCCAGTCCCGGCTACCACATTATCTGGCCCGCTTGCTGACTTCGCTGATCCACCTACAGTGAATGTGACTTCGGTTCGCACCCTGCTGTCCAAGCTAAATGCGAGTAAAGCCCCTGGTCCCGATGGTGTCACTCCTGCATGCCTGAAATATTGCTCAGTCCAACTGGCCCCGGCCCTCACCCAAATCTTTGACAGATCCCTTAAGGAGGGACATGTCCCCGCCTGCTTTAAGATCTCAACTATCATCCCTGTGCCGAAGAAACAGGGCGTTTCTGATCTAAACAACTTCCGGCCCGTGGCTCTGACTTCGGTGGTCATGAAGACCCTAGAGAAGGTGGTCCTCTCCATCCTGAAGACCGCCACTCTGGACCGGCTGGACCCTCTGCAATTCGCCTACAGGGCAAACAGATCCACTGACGATGCGATTAACATGTGCCTAGAATACGTCACTGAACACCTCGACAAACCCAACACATACGCGAGAATCCTCCTTCTAGACTTCTGCTCGGCTTTTAATACCATCTCCCCCACCTTACGGCACTTGATGTCCATCCAACACTACGACATTGGATCATGGACTTTCTCACTAACAGGTCCCAGGTCGTCAGATTAGGCAATCTGACCTCCAAACCGAGGGTCACCAACACTGGCGCCCCTCAGGGATGTGTACTATTGCCGTTCCTGTTCTCTCTGTACATGAACGAGTGCAGATCGGAGGAAGCCTCAGTTAAAGTCATCAAGTTCGCTGATGACACCACACTTGTGGGCCTGATTAGCGACAGCGATGAGCAGGCCTACCGTAAGGAAATTGACAGGATCAGCAACTGGTGCGGCGCGCACAACCTGGTCCTTAACGCCACAAAGACGGTCGAGCTGGTCGTCGACTTCAGGAAGGGAAGGGTACTCCCCCCCCGACCCATATAGACGGATCTGAAGTCGCAAGGGTACCCAGTGCCCGCCTCCTAGCCACGACAATCTCTGAAGACCTATCCTGGCGTCCCAACATCTCGTCCATCATAAAGAAGGCTCACCAGCGGCTCTATTTCCTTCGACAACTGAGGAAGTTCGGCATGGCTCAGGACCTACTGAAGTCCTTCTACTCCTGTACCATCGAGTCGGTATTGTACTCGTCCCTTCTGGTGTGGTATGCCGGCTCATCAGCCAGTGACAAGCGCAAACTACAAAGGGTCATCAGCTCGGCGGAGAGAACTACTCGACTGCCACTACCACCCCTTGACTCTATCTTCTCTAACAGACTGCGCTCCAGGGCTCTGAAAATATTCAATGACCACTCCCATCCGGGCCATCATCTCTTCAGATGTCTAAAGTCCGGCCGCAGGTATCAGGCCATCCCTGCAAGGACATCGAGGAGGCTGAACACTTTCTTCCTAACGGCCGTCAGACTGCTGAACTCATCACGCCCCATCTCCCGCCCATAATCCCTCCCTTGACCCTAATGTGCCCATTGCTTAACCCCCCCCTTCCACCCCCTAGTTACTATGCCTGTACCTGTGCCTAACCCAATTCCGAGCACGATCGACTGTGTCGTGTTTGGCGAATAAAGCTAATTCTGATTCTGATTCTGCGTGAATGGAGGAGAGCATGTAAACGTCACGCTTGTCTCTCCATTTCACCGCGAGCAGTTCTTCGTTACACAAGGCAGCCCTCTTCCCCCTTGCAAGACGGGTGGTAACGAGCCGTTGGGGGAAATCCCGGCGACTAGGTCGTGCGGTGCCACAGCAGCCAATCTGTTCTAGGAACAAATGCCTGAAGAGGGGCACACTTGTGTAAAAATTGTCCACATAAAGATGGTACCCCTTGCCGAATAAGGGTGACACTAAGTCCCAGACTGTCTTCCCACTGCTCCCCAGGTAGTCAGGGCAACCGACCGACTCCAGGGTCTGATCTTTACCCTCATAGATCCGAAATTTGTGGGTATAGCCTGTGGCCCTTTCACAGAGCTTATACAATTTGACCCCATACTGTGCGCGCTTGCTTGGGATGTATTGTTTGAAGCCAAGGCGCCCGGTAAAATGTATAAGGGACTCGTCTACGCAGATGTTTTGCTCAGGGGTATACAAATCTGCAAATTTCTGGTTGGAGTGGTCTATGAGGGGCCAAATTTTGTGGAGCCGGTCAAAAGCTGGGTGGCCTCTGGGACGGGAGGTGGGGTTATCACTAAAGTGCAGGAAACGCAGGATGGTCTCAAATCGTGTCCTGGACATGGCAGCAGAGAACATGGGCATGTGATGAATTGGGTTTGTGGACCAATATGACCGCAATTCATGCTTTTTGGTTAGACCCATGTTGAGGAGAAGGCCCAGAAAAATTTTAATTTCAGAAACTTGGACAGGTTTCCACCGGAAAGTGGCATACCGATTTTTTTCTGCCAACTAAGTCCAAGATCTCCGCAGTCAAGAACAGCTCAAAAAATCCCAGGGCCGAACCGATCTGAGCTGTCTCAACCCGAACTCCAGACTGGGCGGTGAAAGGGGGAACTAATGGTGCGGCTGAAGTTGGGGACTGCCAATCAGGGTTTGCCAGCACCTCAGGGACTCTAGGGGGTCTACGGGCCTGTCTGTGCGGTGGCTGCGACGGGGTAACTATTGCACGTGCCACTGTACCAGCTTCAACTCCCCTTCTGGTGCTCGCCACTTCACCATGTTGTACGGCAGTGCTGGTACTAGGTCCAGGATGGGCTGTGCTGCTGGTGTATGCCTCACCACGTAATCAAACAGCGCCAGCCCCACTCTGCTGCCCTTGAAGCGGATCCTGTGCAACCTGTGGTCTAGCAACACGGGGCCGGGTACGCCTGGTGCTATCAGGGACCTCAACCTCCTTGTCCGAACTTTGAGTCAGACTGCCACTGCTTTCTTCAGGTTCATATTCTGACCCGCTAGATTAATCAGATGAGGGTTCCCATTCCTCATCCGACTGGGTCAGAAGCCTGTAGGCCTCTTCAGAAGAATACCCCTTGTTTGCCATTTGGTCAACTAAATTTAGGGGGTATTCCCTGAGACTACCCAAGAAAAAAAGCAAGCCTGTCTTACAAATGGGAGGCTAGCGAAGTACCGGAGGCCGCTGCGATTGATAAAAAATATCAAAAGTGATTTTTTTTATCGCCGCAGCGCTTGTAAAGTGATTGTGCAGTGATCAAAAAATAATAATTTTTTGTCACTGCGGCAGGGCGGGCGTGAGTGAACACTGCGTTTTGGGTGGAGGGCGAGCTAAGGTGACACTAATACTATTATAGATCTGACTGTGATCAGTTTTGATCACTTACAGATACTATAAAAGTGCAAATGCTGATTAGCGATACGCTAATCAGCGAATCAGTGACTGCGGTGCGGTGGGCTGGGCGCTAAACGATCGCTAACTACCTAATCAAGGGGCCTAAACTATCCTAAAACCTAACAGTCAATACCAGTGAAAAAAAAAAGTGACACTGATCACTTTTTTCCCTTTCACTAGGTAATTGACAGGGGCGATCAAGGGGTGATTAAGGGGTTAATTGGGGTGCTGGGGGGTGATCTGGGGCTAAGTGAAGTGTTTGGTGGCTACTCACTGTGAACTGTGCTCCTCTGCTGAGACCAACCGACGAAAAGCACCAGCAGAGGAGCAGAGAAGCCATTTAACACATTATATTTATAAATATAAAGTGTTAACTGGCTTGTGATTTGTTTTTTTTAAATCATCAGCCTGCCAGCGACGATCATTGGCTGGCAGGCTGATGATGTAACCCCCCTCGAACTTTTGCCGGCCCGTGATGCGCATGCGCGGGCCGGCTGTGAGCGAAATCTCGCGTCTCGCGAGATGACGCATCGGCACGTCAAGGAGTAATGAATCGACCGCCGCCAGGACGCATCCGGTTAAACTTCCATGGGCACTACCCTCTGTAGCGGAGGCAACAGTCTCCTGCTCCTCCTCATCCAATTTGCGCTGAGAAGACGAACTAAGGGTGGTCTGGATATCACCCTATGTAATGTCTTCCCCTATTTCCACCTCCTCCACATGCAAAGCGTCGGCCTTAATTGTGAGCAGCGAGCGTTTGAGTAGACACAGAAGTGGGATGGTGACGCTGTTAATAGCATTATCGCCGCTCACCATCTGTGTTAATTCCTCAAAGTTGCTTAACCACCCCAGGACCGCATAATGCACGGATGCGTTCTGGAGGCGGTCGATTCATTCCTCCTAGACGCATCCGTGCGTCATCTTGCGAGAGGAAAGATTTCCTGGATCGGAAGGTAAGAGGCTGGATCTACAGCCTGCCAGTGGCGATCGTTCGCTGGCAGGCTGTAGATGCGATTTATTTTTTTAACCCCTAACAGGTATATTAGACGCTGTTTTGATAACAGCGTTTAATATACCTGCTACCTTGTCCTCTGGTGGTCCCTTTTGCTTGGATCGACCACCAGAGGACACAGGTAGCTCTGTAAAGTAGCACCAAACACCACTACACTACACTACACCCCCCCTGTCACTTATTAACCCCTTATGAACCCCTGATCACCCCATATAGACTCCCTGATCACCACCCTGTCATTGATCACCCCCCTGTAAGGCATCATTTAGATGTCCGTATGTGTTTTACAGATCCACGCATCCATGGATCGGATCCGCAAAACACATACGGACGTCTGAATGGAGCCTTACAGGGGGGTGATCAATGACAGGGGGGTGATCACCCCATATACACTCCCTGATCACCCCCCTGTCATTGATCACCCCCCTGTAAGGCTCCATTCAGACGTCCGTATGTGTTTTGCGGATCCGATCCATGGATCCGCAAAACACATACGGACGTCTGAATGGAGCCTGACAGGGGGGTGATCACCCCATATAGACTCCCTGATCACCCCCCTGTCATTGATCACCCCCCCGTAAGGCTCCATCCAGACATTTTTTTGGCACAAGTTAGCGGAAATTGATTTTTGTTTTTTGTTTTTTCTTACAAAGTCTCATATTCCACTAACTTGTGTCAAAAAATAAAATCTCACATGAACTCACCATACCCCTCATGGAATCCAAATGCGTAATTTTTTTTTGACATTTAGATTTCAGACTTCTTCTCACGCTTTAGGGCCCCTAAAATGCCAGGGCAGTATAAATACCCCACATGTGACCCCATTTCGGAAAGAAGACACCCCAAGGTATTCCGTGAGGGGCATATTGAGTCCATGAAAGATTAAACTTTTTGTCCCAAGTTAGCGGAAAGGGAGACTTTGTGAGAAAAAAACAAAAAAAATCAATTTCCGCTAACTTGTGCCAAAAAAATAATAATTCTATGAACTCGCCATGCCCCTCATTGAATACCTTGGGGTGTCTTCTTTCCAAAATGGGGTCACAATTGGGGTATTTATACTGCCCTGGCTTTTTAGGGGCCCTAAAGTGTGAGAAGAAGTCTGGGATCCAAATGTCTAAAAATGCCCTCCTAAAAGGAATTTGGGCCCCTTTGCGCATCTAGGCTGCAAAAAGGTGTCACACATGTGGTATCGCCGTACTCATGAGAAGTTGGGGAATGTGTTTTGGGGTAACATTTTACATATACCCATGCTGGGTGAGATAAATATCTTGGTCAAATGCCAACTTTGTATAAAAAAAATGGGAAAAGTTGTCTTTTGCTGAGATATTTCTCTCACCCAGCATGGGTATATGTAAAATGACACCCCAAAACACATTCCCCAACTTCTCCTGAGTACGGCGATACCACATGTGTGACACTTTTTTGCAGCCTAGGTGGGCAAATGGGCCCACATTCCAAAGAGCACCTTTAGGATTTCACAGGGCATTTTTTACAGATTTTGATTTCAAACTACTTCTCACGCATTTGGGCCCCTAAAATGCCAGGGCAGTATAACTACCCCACAAGTGACCCCATTTTGGAAATAAGACACCCCAAGGTATTCCGTGAGGGGCATGGCGAGTTCCTAGATTTTTTTATTTTTTGTCACAAGTTAGCAGAAAATGATGATTTTTATATATTTTTTTTCCTTACAAAGTCTTATATTCCACTAACTTGTGACAAAAAATAAAAACTTCCATAATATTAACTATGCCCATCACGAAATACCTTGGGGTGTCTTCTTTCCAAAATGGGGTCACTTGTGGGGTAGTTATACTGCCCTGGCATTTTAGGGGCCCAAATGCGTGCAAAGTAGTTTGAAATCAAAATCTGTAAAAAACATCCGGTGAAATCCGAAAGGTGCTCTTTGGAATGTGGGCCCATTTGCCCACCTAGGCTGTAAAAAAGTGTCACACATGTGGTATCGCCGTACTCAGGAGAAGTTGGGGAATATGTTTTGGGGTGTCATTTTACATATACCCATGCTAGGTGAGAGAAATATCTCGGCAAAAGACAACTTTTCCCATTTTTTTATACAAAGTTGGCATTTGACCAAGATATTTATCTTACCCAGCATGGGTATATGTAAAAT